>NW_017307216.1:337918-367015 GCF_000935625.1 Nanorana parkeri
GATTTAGTGCGGCAGGGCCACAGGTCACACATGGGGATCCATTCATCAGGGGCCACAAAGAGGGGGCTGCCAAGCCATCTTCCCAAGCACACACTGCCCAGCACACATTACAGGATAGAAGAACACTGACATCCATACTGACTCCGTACATAATTCCGCTCTGTTTACTCTAAACACAAATGAAAGTGATTATACCGAAAGGTTTGGCCAGTTGAGCCAACCTACATAAAGCACTCCAGATCAGTTCATACACCGTCCAATCACAGGCAGCAGAGATGGGACATCCACCCGATTCCAATCAGGTCCTATGTTGTTCATCATAGATGGGCCAGTTCAGTATTAATATAGTCTAATGGAAAACTTGAATTGGCCAATCAAAATCTTTTAGTGTTTGTAGGGATGCCACCTTTTCTAAAAGTGGAACCCGAACACTCTAGCGCCACACGCAGCAATTTTTTGGGGGAGAATATGGAGGAGAGAGAGCGAGGAGAGGCAGCCATGAGAAAGAGCAAGAAGAGACAGCCAGGGGAGGGAGTAAGGAGACTGTCTATAGAGGACTATAAATTCCAGCAATACATTATACAGCAATACAAAATAATATGAAGCTACATAGGCTGTGTGGTTCCAGGTTGGCGCCCTGATGTCTCCAGGGCCTCAGGTGGGCTGTGCGGCATCTCAGGCGGGCTGTGTGGCTCTTAGGTGGGCTGTGGTGTCTCACCAGGGGTCCGGAGGCCTGCAGCGCGGTGTCAGGAAGCCGGAGCAGAAGGAGGTGTGCGGGCAGCCTGTGTCTGTTTAAAATCCGGGTTCAGGCAGATGCAGCTGCCTGAGATCGCGCTTGCTGGGTCCTTAGACATCCGCATCTGTCAGAAGATTTTAAAGGAGAACTATGAGGTGAGTGCTTTTCACTCACCTCATAGTTCTAGCCAACCTGTGACAATGAGACGGTCACAGGTCGGCTCAGTAGATCGGGAGGTAAGCGAACACATACCGGCATTCGCTCACCTCTCGATCCTGTCACAGCTCTCTGCCGTGACAGGGGAGGGGCTGGATTCCCCCCTCCCCGCTCCAATCCGCCAGCGCTGATAGGTAGAGCCAGCTGTCACGCAGCTGGGCGGATCCCGACACAATTGTCGGGATCCGCTTCAGCTGCGGCGTCTCAGTATACTGTGAGCTACAGCTCTAGGCTAGGTATACTAGCCCTAGCCTGACACCCAAGGCTTGGTATACTGAGCCTAGGGTGACGGGAGGACGCTAGTTTGTGTCCTCCTGTTACCCAAAGGAGAACTGTGGGGAAAAGCCTTAACCCCATAGTTCTCCTTTAAGTGCCGGTATTGGCACTTAGTGTCTTGTGTCCGCTGGCTGGACACCCAGACCCCGGATGGGTGGCAACCCTAAGTTCATGACTAACCTCAAGGCACCATAGACATGAGATATGTCCAGTGTCTGGAGGCTACAAATGATTCATATGTTTGTTCATATAATGATTCCATGAACAGTATAATGCAAACACAGGCCTAATGATTTATAACTGCCTCTATGGCACCTCCAGGACCCGAGAGCTTTCAATGTAAACATTAACTTTCTGAAACTAGCAGCACAGGCACCCCTACATAACTCCACATCCCGCCATGTAATGCCCAGCCACAAAGCAACCTCTATACAGGCCTAGGGTTTCCACCTGTCCAGGATTCACCCCAACAGTCCGGACTCAAGATGTAACAATGTCAGGAGGATGGGACAACCACAGGCTCCTGGTGTTCTAATTTGAGTGCATGGAGGAGGCACAGGACACAGAGGGATGCTGGAACTCCCTTTGCGCAATCTCTGGCCTGGCTGTCTCTCCTCGCGCGATCTCTGGCCTGGCTGTCTCTCCTCGCGCGCTCTCTCTCCTGGCTGTCTCTCTCCTCGCGCGATCTCTGGCCTGGCTGTCTCTCCTCGCGCGCTCTCTCTCCTGGCTGTCTCTCTCCTCGCGCGATCTCTGGCCTGGCTGTCTCTCCTCGCGCGCTCTCTCTCCTGGCTGTCTCTCTCCTCGCGCGATCTCTGGCCTGGCTGTCTCTCCTCGCGCGCTCTCTCTCCTGGCTGTCTCTCTCCTCGCGCGATCTCTGGCCTGGCTGTCTCTCCTCGCGCGCTCTCTCTCCTGGCTGTCTCTCTCCTCGCGCGATCTCTGGCCTGGCTGTCTCTCCTCGCGCGCTCTCTCTCCTGGCTGTCTCTCTCCTCGCGCGATCTCTGGCCTGGCTGTCTCTCCTCGCGCGCTCTCTCTCCTGGCTGTCTCTCTCCTCGCGCGATCTCTGGCCTGGCTGTCTCTCCTCGCGCGCTCTCTCTCCTGGCTGTCTCTCTCCTCGCGCGATCTCTGGCCTGGCTGTCTCTCCTCGCGCGCTCTCTCTCCTGGCTGTCTCTCTCCTCGCGCGATCTCTGGCCTGGCTGTCTCTCCTCGCGCGCTCTCTCTCCTGGCTGTCTCTCTCCTCGCGCGATCTCTGGCCTGGCTGTCTCTCCTCGCGCGCTCTCTCTCCTGGCTGTCTCTCTCCTCGCGCGATCTCTGGCCTGGCTGTCTCTCCTCGCGCGCTCTCTCTCCTGGCTGTCTCTCTCCTCGCGCGATCTCTGGCCTGGCTGTCTCTCCTCGCGCGCTCTCTCTCCTGGCTGTCTCTCTCCTCGCGCGATCTCTGGCCTGGCTGTCTCTCCTCGCGCGCTCTCTCTCCTGGCTGTCTCTCTCCTCGCGCGATCTCTGGCCTGGCTGTCTCTCCTCGCGCGCTCTCTCTCCTGGCTGTCTCTCTCCTCGCGCGATCTCTGGCCTGGCTGTCTCTCTCGTACCCAAATAGCACGTTCTTCTCATTAATTAGTTGTTGATGATCACAGTGAGGAGAGCGTTCAACGCGTTTCTTAAATCCCAGTCTGCTTCATCAGGAAATATTGATCCACAACAATTCACATGTACAACAACATTTCAAACTTATTGTCAAAAAGTGGGAACTTCTACCTAAGTCACCTGTATGATGTACTGTATGTCCATATACTTACCTGTATGGTCAGTTGTTACTTTTTACTAATGTGAACCATTTTTACTTTTTTATGTGGTTTTAAGATATTAGAAATGAGAAAACAATTTTCCCTTGTAGTCACACATAGCTAAAGTTTAGCTCACGGCTTCAACAACAGAAAGTCAATAGATTCCTCCATCCACACTAAACAGCATGGATGGAGGAATCTCCACTATTGTATTCAGACAGCGGCAGCACCCATGGCTGGCTGTATACCAGAACAGTGATTGTATCTGATAGAATACAATCACTGTTTAGATGTATTGGTGGAGCTTGCAAGACCACCCATGGCTCAGATTTTGCCTGATTTAGCAGCAATTGGCTGAAATTCGCACCATGTATGGCCAGCTTTACTCTTATGACACCTATAAACTCCAGTTGGTGGAACATTGGGGGAGATTTATTAAAACTGGATAAGACAGAATGTGGAGCAGTTGCCCATGGCAACTAATCAGATGTGTTTGTTCAGTTAAGCCCCTTTCATACGGGCTGATCAGGAGGGGATCCGTGCATGGATCCTCTTCTGATCACAGCAGTATGTGATCGAATGTCACCGCTGTGACATTCGTGTCCATACCGTTTTTACCTCCATCTTTGGATGATGGAAAAAAATGCAATTACCTGGCCCCAGATTACCCCCAAATCCGGCACAATCCAGTCCGGCGAAATGGAACCCTGTTCCGTTTGTGTTTCCCGGCCTGGCCAGAGTCTGGGGTAACCCGACTTTGGGGGTAAGCTTTGAAAATTAAAGATGGAAGCTGACTGGTTGCCATGGTTGACTTCTGCAGATTCTACATGCTCCAGTTTCGATAACTCGCCCTCAAAGTTTTTTTAATTGGCTCATGTTATTAATGTTGTTTGCAGAATTTTAACAATGGCTGCTTGCATAGAATGAGTTCTGCATCACTTACTCTGTTGCTTTAACCAGCCCTCACCAGTTTCATACTTTACATCCCCACCTTTATCTTTCAGCACATTCGCTTTTTCCAGAAAGATTGTTGTGCAATGCCTCATGATGACCATATGAAAAACTCCACACTAGCTGAATACTATAAACCAATTAACTTTACTTTTATTTACAATTGGTATAGAAGGAAGACAAAGGGGGATCCGGGTAGATAATAAAATTGATTAAACAGCTGTATACAGAATACTGTGTCACGTGACACTGAGATAGGTAGTATTGATAGGGTAAGGGTAGTGGCGGTCTAAAAAGCAAAAAACTTTTCATGCACAGATTTTGAAAGGTTCTGGGATGGGTCGATGGTCAAGGTCATTATGCACTAGCCAGTGTTACTCTGTGCCCAAGAACCAATCAACTTTGGCCAAAAGTTAAGTGGTCTTCATGGGAGAGCAAATATCTGGGCATGCAGGGAGGGTATGGGGAGGTGTGCAGAAAAGGTGGTAGTAGTAGGGTAGAAGAAACATCAAAAGGGAGGAAGGAAGATGGGGGGTGGGGGGGTAGAAAACAAGTACGGGTGGGCGGAGAGGTAGCATATGGAGACGGAAGGGAGGGGTGTCTTGGGGGGGACGGGGTAATGGTAGGGGAATGGGCCCAGAGGTAATTGGCCCAAAGTTGACATTTACTCTATGCCTCAGGGAGTATAATGGGCATGGGTAATGTTTCCCAGAGCCATCCTGTGATGTTAAGGGTCCATTTATGTTAGAAAAAGAGAGGCTGGGGCCTATCTACACCCGTATTTTTTAAGGTGGTAGGTCACCCTTGACTAGGTAGAGCATCCGTGTGTGGGTGCATTAGGTGGTCATATAGTTCAGTGTATTTCAAAAAGGTGCCAGGAAGTCCAGATATGCAGAAAGCTGGGCATATTATCCAGGCTAATTCGATCAGTTCTTCCATAGTGACCACCAAATCAGCGCAGGAAAGCCACTCCTCTACTGTAGGTAGATCTCCAGTGACGTGGCACTAAGGATTTTGCGGTGTCCAGTAGCTGAAGTACCATAGAATGTTTGTATTGTTTCATGGTCATGGTTGTGTGGTGAAGTAAGTATGATGCAGGTTAGAAAGGAAGAGTCAAATCGGTGATCTTCACGATATGGCTGTGGACCAAGTGGCCAGATCAGAGGTCAGCCTGCTGAGTCTGGATAGTTGGTTCAACCACATTAAGATAAGATTATTTTTCAGATTTGTGACCATTCTGTGTATTTTTAAAGCTGAACGCCAAGATAAGCAAATATTGTCTATATACAAGGAGCATCTGTGTCCTTATTCGAATCCTGGTGTGTTCTGTTCAGTAATGAAACTTGGCCTCTGTCACAAGACCGTTCACTGCTGCTTTCTCTCCATATGCAGGGTGACTGGTCCTGTATCCACCTACTCCTGTAGTTTTCTGCAGGCAACCTGTAGTGGGTGGACTCAGGGCCATCCTATAATGAGGCAGCCTGGGGTAGTTGCCTCAGACGGCATCTGATTGGGTCACGTGGGGGGACGGCAGGTGTGATTGCTGCCCCCCTTTTCAGCCAGTGTCCCAGGTTGCTCAGAGCTCTTAGACATCACTCCTCTTTCACTCACAGCTCTTAGACATGACATCACTGGTTGCCAGGAGCTGAGCTGGACCCTCTGGCTGGTGTTCCACACAGCTCCTGCCAACCAGTGACATAATTGAGCTGGGTGATCTCCTCCAACGTGCACCACTAGCAACTTAAATTTGTGAGCACAAACTGGGTCAGATTGAGTTCCCATACATACTTTATTTTGCATTTGTTGCACTTTAGTGAAGTTTCACGTATTAACAGCCAGTTCTGCCTGTATAGTTCTGAACACTTTCCCTGTGTTTTACGTTGTCGCTGGGTGTGGAACATGCATGTACCCTGAGCCTCGGTACGTGCAGAAGAGATCATACAGGTTTAGACCTTCAACTTTATAGTTAAATTCCACGTCTGTCCTTCTCTGTGTTGTGGTAAACACGTTTTATTCATTTTCCGCCTCTGCAGGCAGAGAGCTCATCACATTTACTGATAGAGGCTAGCACAGCACTACCACTTCACTCAGAAGAACTCAATGACCCACCTCACCCCTCCCAACAAGCACTCAGCCTACCAATGCTTTTAACATTCCTGCCTATGTGTATCAGCTGCTCTCTCCTTTCTTCTCATATCACCCCCCCTCCTTCTCATTTATCTCTCACCTACTCTACATTGCCTGTTACCCCCCATTACCTCTCCCTCCTTTCTGCTCCATATGATAGCAATGCAAAGAGCAATCATGTGCAGTATCCTGTAGCAACTCATCCGATTTTCCTTTTCATCCATTTAGAGCTGAAACTAAAAATCGCTACATGCTGCTGTTGACATTAAAATAGATTTGTCACAAGCCTGGTCAACTCCAACTAAGCATATAATAGAAAAGGACAAATGGTGGTCACTTTGACCAAAAGTCACGTTACAATATCTAGTCATTTTTATGTAAGGACCCATCTAAAAAGGTGCTCACCAACCGCTCAGTGTCTGCAATCCCTCTCTGACAGCCCCTTCACTGGCTTCCAATTGCCCAAAAAATAAAATTAAAAACCACTTACAGAGCCATCCACAACTCTTCCCCAGCTATATACCCAACTTTGTCTCAACATATCACCCTAACCGTCTTCTATGACCCTCCCAAGACCTCCTGCTCTCTAGCTTCCTCATCACCTCCTCCCATGCTCACCTCCAGGACTTCATCAGAGTATCTCCCATCATCTGGAAATCCTTACCCCAACCTATCTGGCTATCTCCTACTCTGTCTGCTTGCAGGCGATCCTGATGACTCAACCCTTCAGGGAAGCCTATCCTACTTCTACCTAACAACTGAACTATCACTTTCTCAAACAACTCATCCCCACACATCTACTACCTTTTGTATCACTTATCTCACGCGGCTATGTGGGGTCTATGGTGAGCTGTGCGGGGTTATTGGTGGGCTGTGCAGCTCTCAGGTGGCTATGCTGGGTCTACGATGGGCTGTGTGGGCTCTATGGCCTGTGTGGGGTTTATGGCGGGCTCTGCGGTCTTACCTATGCTCCGGGTCAATCTTGGTGGGTGCAGGCTGCGTGGAGGAGGAAGAGATTTTCAGCCGGCACTGTAAACAGGCGCCACCATTCACTGCAAGGCTGCTGGGATGTTGCTGGGGACCTCAGCTGCCTTTCTGTGAAGCCCGGCTTCTGTTTGTGTTGGATAGAGTAAAGGATGGTTATAACCCCTGTCAGTTTTTTTTGCCCTCTGTGTCCTATTGGGGAACTTTCCCTTCGCTTCCTGTCCAAAATCCACAACAGGAAGTAAAAGTAAATCCCTCCAAAATATGAGATATCCCTGGTGGTCAACAGGGTCACCAGAACTAATGTCCCCATTGGAAGATTTCCCCTCTCTTCCTGATCTGATAACAAGCCAAAATGTAATGGTCACCAAGACAAATCGAGGGGATGAGTCTACCTAATAGGGATACAGGCATCAGTAAGACCTGATAGATTTTCTAATTAGGGATGCACGATATCCGTGCCGATACTGGGCATTTTCACGAGTACCCGTACTCGTAAAAATGCCCTGATGCAAAGAGCTGACATTAGCGCTTAAAATTTGTAAACTGACGCCGGCGCTGTAAACAGAAGCCGGGCTTCACAGAAAGGCAGCTGAGGTCCCCAGCAACATCCCAGCAGCCTTGCAGTGAATGGTGGCGCCTGTTTACAGTGCCGGCTGAAAATCTCTTCCTCCTCCACGCAGCCTGCACCCACCAAGATTGACCCGGAGCATAGGTAAGACCGCAGAGCCCGCCATAAACCCCACACAGGCCATAGAGCCCACACAGCCCATCGTAGACCCAGCATAGCCACCTGAGAGCTGCACAGCCCACCAATAACCCCGCACAGCCCACCTGAGAGGCGCACAGCCCACCATGAACCCCGCCCAGCTCACCATAGACCCCACATAGCCGCGTGAGAGTCCGCACAGCCACTTGAGGGACACAGCCCACTATTAACCCTGCACAGCCTACCAAAGACCACACATAGCGGCATGAGAGCTGCACAGCCCGCCATAGACCTCACATAGCCACCTGAAAGCCGAACAGTCCACCATAGACCCCGTATAGCCACCTGAGAGCACACAGACCCCACCATAGAACCTGCGCAGCCCACCTGAGAGTCCGCACAGCCCACCATAGAATCTGCACATCCCCCCTGAGAGCCCGCACAGCCCACCATAGACCCTGTCTAGCCATCTGAGAGTCTGCACAGCCCACCATAGACCCCACATAGCCCCCTGAGACCCAACACAGCCACCTGGGATCCTCCACTGGAGACATCAGGCCGCCACCCCGGAGCAGCACAGACTATGTAGCTTCATATTATTCTGAATTGATGTATAATGCATTGCTAGGATTTATAGTCTTCTATAGCCAGTTGGCATTGCTGTATAATGTATCGCTGAGATTTGTAGTCCTCTAGCTGATGGTATTATTCTGCATTGCTGTATAATGTTTTGCTGGGATTTGTAGTCCTCTATATCTGTTGATATTCTGCATTGCTGTATAATGCATTGCTGGGATTTGTAGTCCTCTATAGCCGCTGGTATTCTGCATTGCTGTAACATGTTTAGCTGGGATTTGAAGTCTATTACTGCAGCTTCATAAATCAGAGCCATGCACACTTACATTGTCACCCAGAATACTTCATGATAAAAACTTATGGGTGTGGGTGTTTAAAAAAATAAATAAATACAAAAGCTCAACAAACAGACATAAATTGAAAGAGAAAGGAAGATAGAAGCTTTCAGCACAGTTGCGTCTACAAGGTAAGAAGAAAAGACAATGAGCTGAAGGTCATATGGAACAGTAACGTGGGATGGTAAAAGTGATGTGAGGCCAGGTAAGGTTACTGAGCCAAAAGGGGTGCATGGCTAAGTGCTCTCCCATTTCTGGAGGGGCTACATTTTTTAAAGGTCAGATAGAGTAGGTGCAGTTTTAGATGTTTGTGCTTTGTATCAGGAAAGGAGCAGGTGTGTGAATGGCCCTTTACCTTACTCACCTCTCTCCTGCTGTGTCCTGACCCAATAGAATATGCTGTACTTCAGAAGAAAAGCTCTCCTCTGCACTGTCATGTCCTTGTCCATCCACCCGACCTTCAGAGCTGAGAGGAAGAAACTAGGTCTCTGATTCTGTGTGTTAGATAACTATAAAGGGAGAGAGAAAGGAAAGACAAGAGCAAGACAGAGAGGAAAGGTAAACAGGGCTGTTGTTTTAAGACAAAGAACAACATGGGCAGTGTAGTAAATCACAGTGACCAATCAGCATTCATCATTCACTGATCTGACTACAGAAATCGGAAACCTGATTGGCTGTTACAATTTAACGCATTTGCTTTAAAGCCAGTTTCACCCCTCATCCAGAAACACATTTTTAATTCCCGTTATATATAGCTTAAATTACAACTAAAGCTCACATTTTTTTCCCGCTTTGGATTGACTGGTGAGGGATTAAAACTAGGGATTCATGGATACCAATAGAACTAGGGATGCACCGATACCGATGCACAAACAGTAGGAAGGGCTCAAATGCCACCGTGTCAGTGGGATGGAGGGAGCTGGGAGGCTGGGGTAGGGGGCTTCTTGGGGTATGCCATATTGCGGTGGCATGCCCAGTGTTATCTTGGGGCTTCTTTGGGTTTACAGCATGTGACACTAGATTTCCTGGCTTTGGAGGAGCTTTGGGCTGGAGGGCTAGGCATCCCTCCAGGATGGGTGTCTGGGCCATGGAGGATGCAGATGATGTAAGGGGACAGTCTGGTGGCTCGCATGTATGTTGCAAATCGGTGGGGTTGCTGTTGCACTTTCAGTGATCCATGGAAAGTGTAGTGGAGGGAATACATGCTGTAGGGTGCATCAGGTCTCATTGGATGGAGGCAGCTTAATGGACTGGTGGCCAGTGTGACCCTGAGGAGAGGTGGGTTGAGCAGAATCTGGTGCAACTCAGGACTTATAATCTCTGTCGTCTTCGTGCCAAGTTGCAGAAGGCAATATCCACTATTAAGAGAAGCAGAGGGCACATCGCTCAGCGGGGGACTTATTGAGGTGTTGGCAGCCAGAAATATAGAATGAGTGTCCGAAAATGTAGCTGCAGGTTTTCTCTGCAGACCTTCTGCACACATTTTAGTCCCAGATTCCCAACTACTACAGCCTTTGCATTGCAAACATATTTTCAAGTACCCCTGATTATGCCCATGGGGGTACCCCAAGTTAGGAATCTTTGTTATAGAAAATGTAATAGGTGGGCAGAAAACACCCACAAATTTCCCAAGTGGACAAAATGCAGTGTTGGGAATTATAACGGTCATATTTCTGTATCCAAGACATATACCCAGTCCACTAGGCCCTATCTATAGCCAATGTATCACTTTTGGATGGACTATGCTAAAGAGATGCTAAAATGACATGCAATAATACTAATGGAGAGTGTGCCGCCCCAATGGGGCATAAAAGTTTTATATAGATGAGAATTTATATAGATTGTTTTGTCCATATCATTTTCCTATGGACGTTTGTATAGTTAGTTATATGTTGCCATCTAGTGGCCTTTCTTGGTATCAAACATGTTCTGTGTTCCCTTTGTGACGTATTTCTTCTGTATGTAGCCCCACCCTTCTTCCTGAGTGCAGTACTTCCTGTGTCATGGCTACAGCTACAGGCCACATGTAACTAGGACATATATACTCTGCGCAGTATGATAGAGAAGGCATCATTTTCTGACCGCACAATACTATAACCAGGGCTCAAAATTTCAAGTCCTGAGCTACTAGCCAGGCCTTAAGAGTTACTCGCCACCAGTCGCCCCACCTGACCCCTACCGTGCCCCGCCCTTAACTCCGCCAGGTCAGAAATCGGAGTCAGAATAGAGAGGCTACTGTAGCATGCTTTAAAGGGCATGTGTACTTTTAGACTATCCCACCCTTTTTATGGCAACCTGAGCTAAACTATACTAGAGATGCCCCACCCCAGCTGCTTATATACCTTGGGAAGACAGCCACAGACTGCTCCAAGCCTCAAGTTGTTTTTCATCCAGCCAAAACCCTCTGCAGCTCTGTTCATCCTGAACCATAAGCCCTTTTAGATTTGTATACGAGACTGGAAACACTTTAAAGAATGCCCAAATGTAAGAAACAGGTATCCATGAGTATATTATATGTTGGGGAAAATCGATTTGGATTGGGGGCTGGATAGCATCTGCATGGTCAACCTCAGCATCTCCTTAGAACTCTTGCGCGTCCTATATGCTCACATCCTCCATCTTTTTTGGAGGGGGGATGGGGGGGGGGTGATATTCTCCTTTCTTTATCCACAGGCTAAATGCTCTTTTTTTCAATAATTTTTACTCCTTTCTTCAACCCTCTCCTCTTCTCACATATGTTCAATTTTCACCATTTCTATCTTCCATATCTTCCCTCATTTTTCTTCTTATACCTGGTTACCGCTTCATTCTTTCCCATATTTCTTTTGATATGGAATAGCCAGTGATGCTATACTCTAGTCATATAAATCCTATATGACTCTGGTTCCTCATATTTCTTGATCTGAGGCCGGTTACCCCTGATTTAACCATGCAGCATTTGCTGTGTGTGTAATCCACAGTGTTGCTGTGTGCAGAGCAGTGTCCTGATATTCATCCTCGACTTACATAAGCATCAGGCTCTTTATCCAAACTCGCTGTGACAGACTCACCTTCTGCATGGCTGGGCTGAGCGGGGGTGTGAGAGTCCGAGGGTGGGTGTGGGTGTACTGGAAGAAGGGGGGTAGGGGCAGGTGACCACAGTCTGTCGAAAATCATCATGTCTTGCAACTTTTGGTAGGAAAGCCTCGTTGATGGCCTGAAAACATAAATTATATTTTATTTGTGCAGACACAAAACTAGCCATAGCCTGTGTTATGGCCCAACATTTATGTAGGAATGTTTCATTGCACAATATTGTCTATATTTAAAGTAGTCGTACACCCAAAAGCCTGTATTTTGGAAGATTTTAATTGGATGAATCACGTCTTAGGGATTCTGGTGGTGGGATCGTAGCACTGCATTCCCCAATTGCACCCATATGCCTTATTACATGGTGGGGGGTCTCAGGATCATGGCTTGTTTTTTTTATTTTACATCACAGAGATAAAGATACATGTATATGGCTTTCTGCCAACTTCCTGTCTCCGTGCTGTCTTTATCTTGGCGTAATAATAGTGGTCAGCCATGGCAACCCCAAAAAAATAGTCACAGAAGATGCATAGGTATGGGTGACCTTATGAAACAACCTTGGGTTCTAATGCAGTTGAAGTACTGTGAGTTGCAGAATGGACTGCCAGCCTTTATATAAGCATGCTGTGGCTTCTAATTCCATCACTGCAGGCAAGTCGTACATTGCCTACATACCCCCTTTGGCCATTATATCCTAAATGCAGATCTTAGAGACCACTAAGAGATCACATTTTCAAAATTTCCAGGTAAAAGAACAGGCGAGGTTATAAATAAAAATGAATGCTGAACGGATCTCCGTAAATCCATTGCGCAGGTGATCCAGTTGAGTAGATGTCATTTGAGGGCTTGAAAGTTTGGTTGAGAGCTGAAAAAAGCACATTGCCAACCTTGACTCTTGGCACGCCTTGA
The DNA here is from genome assembly GCF_000935625.1 of Nanorana parkeri. NCBI lineage: Eukaryota > Metazoa > Chordata > Amphibia > Anura > Dicroglossidae > Nanorana > Nanorana parkeri. The sequence continues at coordinate 350,582 of NW_017307216.1, forward strand.
TTGTATTAATTGGATTGTACTGTTCTGGGAGGCCATTAAATTGGTGGGTCTAATTCCACTCAAAAAAAGCTTTATTCATAACTTAAAGTGTATCCCAACCGCGTCCTCTGTGTCTGTGTATCCACAGAATATTGTGCAAGTTTGATGGACTGTATCATTATTATCATCATGATCAAATAGCATTGAATATCTCATTACTGTATTTACTATATACCATACGTTTTGATGCTTCATAGACCTATCCAGGGCTCCTGAAGAAGATAAGTTGCGAAACACATTGAGCCATAAAATGCAGACAAATGAAAGCTACAACATCAGCGCAGCTACAAAATATGGTCGCTTTTGGTAACTTGAAAGAACCATATTGTGGATGTTATATGGACATGTGACACTGTGGATATGTTTTTCACATTATGGCTTTTATTGGTCATTGATTTAATCATGTCTAATGGAGTAATAAAATAAACTTTTACAAAATCATTCTGAGATTTGGAGCGTTTCTAGCACCTAAAAGCCCCACATGTTGTATTTGGTCTATTCTATTTGTAGGGGTGTGGTGGGAATCACTCTTATTCCTGTACAAGCCCATTGTTGCTTATATTTCAAGTACTGTATTAGTTTTATCCAGCAGTACTATAAGTTCTGGTCGGTGTGATGACCCACCCTCCGGGGTGCATCCATAATGGCCTGGGTTCACTGGAAAATGAGTTGGATGATTCTGGGGGTAACTTAGCACCCATTTACACCATAGCTTAGTGCTAAGCGCATGGTATCCATACATTTAGTGCATGCTATAACGTAGCGCAGCTAGGGTGCGGTAGCATGCATTAGGTGCGTTCTGTTGCCAATAATTTGAATGGCACCCAACACACCTCCCAGCGGCTGTACATTGTAGCACAACACACAGTACCACAATACCGTGCATTGTGGTAAATGCACAGCCACGAGGAGGTGTGTTGGGCAACACTGGCAACACAAAGCACTTGGCACATGGTACCGCATGCTCTGTGTTCTATGTGATGTGCATTATGGTGCCATTTAGAATGAATGTGGACACAACACACTGCCGCAACTAGCGTGTGCTACATTTAATTGTGCGGTAGTGTGTGCTATACACATGGATACTGTGCATTTGGCACACTGCTGTTATGCACGACTCTCTTAAACAGGAGGAGGACCAGCACTAGACCATGGCACAGAAAGTCTACGGGAGAGATGGTTGCAGGGAAAGCCGTGCATTTTATTTTTTAATATTAAATTAAATCCTGAAGTTGGGTTTTTATTCTGCAGCGTCTACCAAAAACTAAACTCGATTTTGGGTGGACTGACCTTTTCAAAAGCATAAGAAAAATGTTTTTCTGTTAAACAGAACGTCTGCCATCTACAGGTCTGTACATCACCCCAAAAGAAGAACCACACTGGAGATATCGAGGGATTTGGGTAAAGAAGAGGGACTATCCTCCCGCCAAATCTGAGACTGCTCCCGGCTTTTTTATAATGGTGATGTACAAAACCGATTTCAGGTTTCAGATGGAAGTAGATGTACAGGCACACGCATACTGTGTTCAATCTACCACACTCCCTCCCTTGCTCTCTGTCCCAGTTTAAAACACAGGAGACTGGGATAAACCATTAAGGAAATGGGTTAAACAGCCATTCCATGTGTGTCGGTCCATTGCCAGGCGTAGGTGGGAAGTGTGAGGAGGGTGAACCGAAAACAGACTACGGGAGGAAGAGAGAGGATTGTGAGGGGGGAACTGAGAAGAGATCTGACGCCTGTACATTCACTGCCAGATTCCCAGCTAAGAAGCAGGAAGCGCAGACTTGCCAACAAACTCCATTCTAGCTACTCTGTGCCCATTGTTACAGATGCTTTGTTCTCTCTGCTGCATGTACTGCACTTACTATGTATTGTTCTATGCACATTGACCTGTACATAGTATACAATGTCATCAACATGCTCAGCGCTGATAGCAATGAATCAAAAAAGTCCTCCTTGTTCATTTCGCTTACAGCAGCATTGATTTAAAGAAGAACTCTGGGCATATTACAAATTAACCCTTGCAGTGGGGCTACCCCTGTGCTGCAAAAATGAGATACTCATCTGATCCTTGATTCTGCAGCGGTCAGCGCCCACCTCTCCGGCTGTGGTATGTTCCTCGGTGTTCTCACGTCCAATGCAAGTCAGTGGACTTGTAGGAAAAGTGAGAACGTCAGCGGGGCTTAGACCACCGGAGAAGAGGCTGTGGGGACTAGTGTAACAGCCAGGCAGGATACTGGACCATGTGAGCATATTTTGTTTTCTTCAGACCAGAGGCCAAAACAAGCACTTAACCCCTGCAGTGCAGGGCTAGCCCCACTGCAAGGGTTAATTTGAAATATGCCCGGAGTTCTTCTTTAAATGCCATAAAGGTGACCATACAATCTCCTTTAGATCTACCATCAACTATGCAGTGCAAGGGTCTGTTTGATACTAATGCAATGAATTGTTTAGGTTTGTCCTCCATAGTAGATAGTTTTGGGAAGTCTAAAGGAGATTGAACAGAGATTGTACAATCCGCTTGTACAGTGCATGCCCAGCTTTATCTCACTGCACATGTTAGAATCTAATTGTGCAATCTCTTTTAGATCCACCAACAAGTCCAAAGTGCAAGAACCTGCTTGATTGGATATAAATAGTTTGGATGATTAGGTGGGTCCTCGTATTACTGTATATCGTTTTGGTAGACCTAAAGATGATTGTACAGAGGTATGGTCAGGTTGTAACGTGTATGGTGAGCCTTAAAGCAGACCTGTGGTTAAAGCCCAACTCCCCCTTTTTGGGAACATAATAAAACCACTTGCCCAGTGTGTGTTTTAAAAAAAAATGATTTTTTTGCTGCTGCAATACTTCCTTTTCGGTGCTGTTTCCCACAGACTCTCCAATCGGACATCTTGCCGTCAGTTCTCTTCCAATTTATATGAGGCTCACATCATTCAATCAACTTCAGGTCAAAGACATATCCCTTGGGGCATGTGTTTTTATGACATACTGTGCTCATAGTACTGCTGCACAAAATGGCTGACCACAGACAAGAAGAGGAAGGACCCCTGACCTAATCTGACCTTCCAGAAAATTGTTGGATTCATGGTATGTAAAGGAAATGTTTAAAGTGTATGTGTCTTTCTTTCCTGATATCACGTATGTTTGCATACGTGATATCAGGAAAGATTCTGTTTGGAACACATGTGGTGTGACTCTCCGTTCTTCTTTTCTCTACAGTTAGATCAAAATGATAGGTCCTCTTCATGTGTAATAAGTCCAATGAGGGGGCCAGCACAAAAAAAGTGAGAGTCCAACGTTTTATTACTGGTGTTCATTCACAGCAAGACAATATAAAACAGCCAACACGTTTTAGGGGTACAAAAATCTCCCCCTTCTACAGGCGGCATAGAGGAGCGTTCCAGGTTGCTAAAAGCTCAGGTGCAGGTGGTGCCAGAGGTGCACCACCTGCACCCCTCCAGTAAACCACCAGGACCACCATTCACCCATCCATCACCAACATCACGGCTCCCGTAACGTCTATCTCCCCGCTCCACCCAGGCCTCAGGCAGCGAAGAGTAGAGGGACAGCCCTGCTTGTAGAAATACAGAATCCTATGCTCAGTCAGTTATGTTAAAAAAAAGTTGGAATTCATTGATACACATGAGGAAAATGATAATAAACACATTTATAAAGCCTATTCTCATATCAAAATATACGAAGAAAAACAGCTCTCATGAAAAAATATAATAGATGGTTTAAATCTAGAAGTACGACCGAATCCATATTGGATTACATCATCTATTCCCTTTGTTCTCAACTGGTGGGTCGCGACACCGTGTTTAGTGGGTCGCCGCATGACTTCTACTTTTCTAGGTGAGAGGCTCCTCTGCCTCCCCCTAGCGCAGCATTATTAGTTCTCCTGCCAAGCAGTCATTCAAAATATGCTGTCCGGTGCCGAGTGTTAGCTTGAGGTGAGGTGGGCTGGAGCTATGGCCGCGAGGGAGCTCCATCACATTGTGGCTCCTGGCACCTCTACAGGGTGCGCAAGGGAGCTGTGTACATATGGATGGAGCTCCGTCACAGCATAGCAGCCCACATTGGGTCCCAGGCTGAGGATCCATTCCAGTTCTTGTAAGGTAGGGAGACTGGGTGGATCTTCAAAAAATAAACAAGTGTGTATATGTGTGTGAGATTGTGTCTGGGGTTGTGTGTGTCTGTCAGTGTTTGTGAGTGCACGTTCACAGTAGTAAAGTGCGTTAATCGAACAGACCTGTGCCATTAATGCACTGCACCATGCAATCGTACCTACTACGCATTCTGGTGCATTCATTTGAATGGCACCCCAAATGTACCTCCCGCCCACAGTAAAATCGCCCACACCGGAACGTGCGGTACCACAATGCTGTGCATTCCATTGCAGTGCGTCTTGGGTTGCGACTTAAGGACAAATGTGGGTCCTGAGGTTACACAAGTTGAGAACCACTGATCTATTCAATGGAACAAAATTCAGACTACTGGGATCTATCCTGTGGACTAAAAACCATGGACCAATACAAGTGATGATAGCAGGTAAAACATATGAATGGGAATTCTACAGTGAAAACCTGAATATTAGGATTAATCATACAACAGAAAAGTTCATCACATGAGTTTCTATGTGAATGAATAAAGCCTTTATACATATCATTATAGAGGAACTCCAGGAATCTAAAAAATTCATCCTTGGAGTGAGGCTACCCCCGAACTAGAAAGGTTTACTGCTTGTTTTGTTCTACGGGCTCAAAGAAAAAAAATATATACTGGCCTGATCCTCGATCCCACCTGACTGTTAGATCGGTCCCAGCAGCCTCTTCCCCCCCAGACTCTGGTGGTCTAAGCCCCGCTGACATCAGCGCATCTAATGCAGGTCTATTCACCTGCATTACATGTCAGGACGTTGAGAACACAGCCAGAGCAGAGGGGGAGAGAGGTGAGTGCTGACTGCCACAGGATCAGGTGAGTATAGCTTCTGTATTCTAGGGCCCTAGACCAAAACAAGCAGTTAATGCTTAGAGTGCGGGGGTAGCCCCACTGCAATAGTTAATTTTTTAAATAAATGGAACTCCTCTTTAATAACTATTGTCTGCTCAATCAATAAACAATATTACCCCTATGCAAAAAACTGAAAAAGGGATGGCACCCTCTTCTCTTGAAAAATACTTAAGATTTATTAATATAAAAAAATGGTTTCAAAATACTCACAATTAAAATGCGCAATCATCTATAGGCGCCAATATCGTGTGACATAACAAAAAATTGCAACTACCATTTTACTGTACAGGGTCCCTGCTTTCAGAAAATATATCATGCTTTGAGGGTTTTTAGTAATCTTCAGGCCTAAAATGTGTATTTTAATTTGTGTAGAAAGAAAGGGGGAAAAATGGCCCTGTCGGAGAAAGGGTTAATCTGACGTGCCCCTTTTTTTCTTCTAAAAAAACGTCGTAATCAATGGCATTCGAGTTTCAGTTCTGGCTAAAACTGTCTGTATGGAGTTTGTATGTCTTCTCTATGTTTGTGGAGGTTTTTCCTGGTTTCCGCCCACAACCCAAAGATATGTTTTTTTTAATTCCGTCTATGTATGTTTACCCAGAAAACGTATTCTCTGCGCAGCAGGTCACTGGAGTTCATGTTAAAATATGTGGAAATGGAAAGTCTGTCTGTAAGATTCTACAGTACACAGACATCTGATTGGTTGCTACGGGTGACACTTTTTTTTTCCTTTGCTCTATTGAGTTTCTTTATATATGAAAAATTGAAATCCTTGTGCGTATTTACTCTTTATTCAGCGCTGATATTTTGCATCCCTTTACAGAGTAAATAGAAAAATCCACATCATTCTCTGTCCTCAAAGGTGTTTACAGTCTCAAGTCTTCATCGCAGGACATGTACTTTTAGGCACTGGTAGGAATTGGTGCTAGAAGAGTAAAGCTGAGTACACACAGAAAACAAAATGAATTCTCAGAACGTTCGTTTGATTTTCTGATATCAAATAGATTTTCTAATGGGTTCCATTCGACAATTGCAGGAGCAGGATTGGAAATTCTAACAGTGAATGTGTTTTTTGTTCAGGAAACTCCTTTCATTCCAAAATCGAATGATAAAATCAAACAGTTTCAAACAACATTGGACAAGTCTCTGATATAAACGTTCGTACGAAAATCTACCAGTGTATAGCCTGCTTAACTGGTGTCATAAGAATATTATAATTTGGCTTGGAAGCATAACCGAAATGAGCAAAGCATTGGTACTCCTATATTTTAGTAGTAAGGGTTAGCTAGGCTTACTCCTGACCCTGCACTCTGTTACATACTAATGACCTCTGCACTTTGCATTACTTTTGACCCCTGTGCTCTGTGTTACATACTAATGACCCCTGCACTCTGCATTACTTACTCCTGACCCCTGCACTCTGTGTCACTTACTAATGACCCCTGTACAATGTGTTACATACCAAAGACCTCTGCATTACTTCTAATCCCTGTGCTCTGTGTTCCTTACTCCTGACCCTGCACTCTATGGTACATATTACTGACACCTGCACTCTGCATTGCTTACGCCTGACCTTTGCATTACTTACTCCTGGCCTCTCCACTGTGCAGTACATACTACTGACCTCTGAACTCTAAGTTACTCCGGAGTTCTGAACTTTGTGACCCCTGCACTGTGTATTATATACTACGTACCTCTGTACTCTGCATTACACTTTACTGACCCCTGCATTACATATTAGACATGTGCGATTCGTTTCGTTCCGAATCGAAATTCGGACGAATTTTTGGAAATTCGGACATTCGGATGTATCCGAATTACAGACATAACGAATGCAAACGAATCCGAATGTCCATTTCCGAAATTCAGTAGTGGTAGTTCAAACGTTCGTTTCGTTTCTTATTCGTTTCGTTTGTTGGAGCAAAGTGACATTAGAGAAGGAGAAAAATATTTTTTCCCCCTCAAATGTCACTTTTGCTGCAAACGAACAAAACGAATAAGAATCGAATAAGAACCGAAAACGAAATGAACGTTCGAACTACCGCTACCGAATTTCGTCCGAATCCGAATTGACTTTCACACCCGAATCCCGAAAAACGAAATAACACAAATCCGAATTTAAAACGAAACAAATTTTTTGGCAGTGCACATGTCTATTACATATTATCGACCCCTACATTCTTTATTACTTATGACCCCTATATTCTGCATTACATAATATGGAGCTCTGAACTCTGCAGTACTTACTCCTAACCCCTGTATTGCCCTGACAAAAATGTATACTTTTCTGACATGCCCAACCCAGCCCAGCTAGCCAGAGAATACATTAGCCCGTTGGATAGAACTGAGAAAGGTATGAAATGCCTGTTTTTCTGCTATCCAGTGTTTCCTCAGAGAGATTCTGCCTACTTTCTGTTCTGGGTACAACTTTTACCCAGACAAAGTGAGAGGAAATCTGCAACAGAGAAACAGACAACAATAAAATGCTGACAGAGGTTCAGGCATTCCCCTACTTAACATAACAAAGATTATTTTTGTTTTTGTCTGCGTTACTTTTAGGGATAAATTGGGTGCAGCAGAAGGGTTGGAGAATTGTTGGGGTTAAATCTATGACTAGCCTAAAGATAGGCTTACATAAGCAGTAAATTGGTTTTAAAACAAGCCCTCTCTGAACTCTGTGGCTACAGTGGCGTAACAACTGGGGGGGGGGCAGCCAGTGAGGCTGCCCCGGTCACAGAGTTGGAGGGGGCGCCGACCCCCGGGCAATGACGAGCGGGGCCTGGCGAATGAAAGATTTGCGGCAAGGTGTGGAATCCCCCGACGTCCCAGAACATGCAGTTCCGGGCGCGGGGCGTTAAGTTGTTTTGTACATTTAGTCCTGCTTTGCGCAAGCAGGGCTAAATGTAGTGTGGGGAAGCGGATTGTTTGTTTACAAGTGATCTCTGCGATGTCGCCAAGATCACTTGTAATATAACTGCAGCCAGTTCGTCCTCCTCCCCCCGCACCTACCTCTGTCCTCCGGGCTCCCTTCTCCCCCCTGCCGCCGAGTCTCTCTCCTCACTGGCCGACGATGCGGGGAGCAGAGCGGCAGGGTTAACAGTAACCCTGTCGCTCCGTGTAAACGGTGAGAGGGGAGAGCAGTCGTCTCCTCTCACCTGTCACAGGAGTTCCAGCACAGTGCTGTGCTAGAACTCCTGTCCTGGAGGTGACAGGGTCAATAAAGAGAACCTGTCACCTCCAAATGCTATCACACAGGGGCTTGGTAGCTCCTGTGTGATAGCGATAGAGTTAAGCGGGGGGGAAAAATTGTTAAAAAAATAATTACATAAATATAAAAATAAAAAGAGTAAAAAATAATAAGAACATTTTTTATTTAATTTAAGACAATAAAAAGGTGATTCAAAAGTTTAAAAATGTCATGGTCCACTTGCCATGATAACCAGTTGATTGGCAGGCTCCTTCCCTACAGGTACACGGGCTCCAATACATAGAAGGAGAACAGGAGCCTGCCAATCAGCTTGTTACTATTCCCTGGGTGATATTTGGGGGGCGTACAGGCACATGAGTGCATGCTGGAACTTGTAGTTCAATTACTACAAGTCCCAGCATGCTCTCATTGTAAATCGGGGGGGGGGGGAGGGGCGCAACATTTTGTTCTGCCCCGGGCGCCCGTCACTCTGGTTACGCCACTATGTGGCTACATGTACTGTGAAGCTATTCATCCTCAAATTCACAAGAGATGCAGTGCATCTGTTCCTGTGCACCAACTCTGCGTTTATATTAGACATTAGAGCTAGCAGGCTGCCAAATCACTGCATTGAGACAGGGGAACAAGCCATTGCTCTTCTAGAATGGTGCTGTTTGAGCAGTCCCATCATACATCTCCTTTCCGGATTGGCTATGTGACAAAGTGACAAGAGAAGTTCTAATTTAGGAGAACTTTCCCCTTGTGACATTACATCATGAATAAAACATCATTTATGCAATTTGGCGTTAGCGTGATGGTAAAATAAGATCAAATCGTGCCTGCATGCATAAGAATGAGCACAACGGCGACATTTGAACAGGTGTTTGATAATGAAAATTCTGAATTACATTGTTTTTAAGTGTTTGATTCTGACTTAGTAAAATGTCATCCAGAGCACCAGACTGACCTTGGACTAATGGTGAGAAGGGGTCATATGTATTTATTAAATTGTAATAATTTCTTTTTTTTTCTTTATTTGTTTATGGAGCAGTGCTAAATCAGATCATGAGCGGCTTGATCCCGCCCCCCATGCACCCCTAGGGTAGATGCCCTGTCTAATCAAGGCGGCCAGACTAACATGAGGTGCCACTGATGTCACAGTTGACCTCACAACACTTCCCCTTTAAGACAATGCAGAAGCATTGTGTTTTCCAATACTGCAACAGAACTTTGCTACACAGTGCCTTGTAGCAGGAACTTGAGCCCAGGAGCTGATCAGCTCACTTCCTGGGCTTAGTGCTGGACTGTACCTGTCAATGACAGCCGTCTGTTCCACTTCTAAATAGGGTTGCCACCTTTTCTTGAAGTGAAAGCCCGAACACTCTAGCAACGCGCTGACATTTTTTTGGGAGAATGAGTCATGGCTTATTCATATGTAAATAGTGCCAGCCATTCTTATGTAAATATCACGGTTGAGACTATTTTCAGTGGGGGGCCAGTAGTCCCTATCTTAATTTTGGTTGCCCCGTCTGCCTGACATTTTGTGTCCGGGTTTCTGCTGCCATGAAACCCGAACACAGCATTCAAAACCCGGACTGTCCGAATGAATCCTGGACAGGTGGAAACCCTACTACTAAAGCCTGCTGGAGCCACATGGTGGGCACTAGCAGGCCGCATGTGGGCCACTTGTTGGGCGCCAGGGCCACAGTGCCTGCAACTACCGAGGTCAGTAAGGGCTTGTTCTAAAGCTCATTAACTGCTTGTTAAGAATATGCAAGTGCTAAAGCTTTCTGAAAGCCTGCTACAGTAACCGTGTGCAGTAAACGTGAGTATTTCCATCCCCATGATGGAGCTGAAGAGTGCTTTTGTAGACCATGTAGTACTTTTTCAGAGCGCACCACCACAACACGGTTGTGTGAACTGACTTGAGTGGAACAAAGGAGAATTGCCTTGTTTATGTGTTGGGACTACACTGGGCAAGACCCAACACAACCCAACACATCTGGTATAAATGGGCTCTTATACGAGCTGACGAGTGCTTTTGTAGACCATGTAGTAGTTTTTCAACACATCCCACCACAACGCGGTGATGTGAACCGACTTGGTTGGAAACCAGGAGAATTGCCTTGTCTATGTGTTGGGACTACACTGGGCAAGACCCAGCACAGCCCAACACAACTGGCATGAATGGGCTTTTATACGAACTGAAACTCATATGAAAAGGGCCTAAGGAACACTACAGCTTCAGTCTGAGGATATTGGGAGTGCACGCTGTCACTTTAAACAAGCTGTTAGCAGCCTTCAGCACTATGTGAAGCTTACCAAAAAATGTGATGCAGCTTGTAAGCAGTTTGAGTTCGGTGACAGCCAGTGCTCCCATTAAATTATATATAAGTTGTAAAACTGAAATTGTACATAAGAATAGTTCACCTATATATCTCTTCATATGTAATGAAAGATGACTTTTATATGGGCCTTTCAAATATCTCAGCTGAACACTGACCGCTGCTCAGATTTTTCACATACAGCTCTATTTTTACACTCTAGCCAAGAAAAAAATCTGTATTTTGCTACTTCCATGAACGTCATGTCATTGGTTTTGGGACATTGTACCCTGGGAATATCTGGGAAAACGGCCCTACATAAACAAGCAATGGAATCTCTGCTTCAGAGATGACGCTTAAAGCTGTCTCCTTCTATTTTATTTTCAACAGTCTGTCTACAACAGGGATTGGCAACCTGGGCACTCCAGCTGTGGTGAAACTACAAATCCCATGAGGCGTTGCAAGACTCCGACAGCCGCAGGCGTGACTCCCGGAGCCAGAGATATGATGAGGTTTGTAGTTTTACCACGGCTGGTGCATCAAGGTTGCCCACCCCTGGTATACAAGGATTAAGACTGGCCATACACTGCTAAAATTTTGTCTGGTTCACAGGTATTGGCCAACGTTCTTACAGTGTGTGACCCTGCCTGCTCAACAAGCGTTGGTTACTGAATCGACTTTTGTCAAAAATATTTCAGCCAATCAGTTGCAGTCACTGTTCATGTTTTTGGACCAGCTATCAGAACACAATAGCCCCAGTAGCCATCCATAGCGTGGATGGAGGAATCTGTTAGATTTTTTTCATTTAACCCGCAGGCTGCACAAAATGAATCTAATAGTTTATGGCTCGCTTGATGGCCTGTTCACACCACATGCAGTCAAACTTGTCGCAGGAAGAATTCCTACCTAAGCACACTGCAGCTATGGAAGTTGCTCAGACACACACAGCCAAATTCCATTAATTTATATTTGGCACTTACAGCAGAGGTGGACAGCCTATGTAATTTGTGCACAGGGGCCCATAAACAGGTTGTATCTTTGGGGTACCTTGAATACAGGAAAGCCCTTTATTTTTAATCGCGATCATTTACACCCCAGATTAGATCACAATCGCTATGCTTAACCTCTCATTGCTTTAAACAATCACTGTGCTAGTCCCATTTTAAAAGGAAACTAAAAAGCTTTTGGTTTATGATTACATAATAGAGACTGCTGCAAATTACTGCCAACAGACTGCCTAGTTCCAGAGGCCATGGAAGGACCGTATGGTTCCAGAGGCCATGGACGGACCGTATGGTTCCAGAGGCCATGGACGGACCGTGTGGTTCCAGAGGCCATGGACGGACCGTGTGGTTCCAGAGGCCATGGACGGACCGTGTGGTCCCAGAGGCCATGGACGGACCGTGTGGTCCCAGAGGCCATGGACGGACCGCGTGGTCCCAGAGGCCATGGACGGACCGTGTGGCCCCAGAGGCCATGGACGGACCGTGTGGTCCCAGAGGCCATGGACGGACCGTGTGGTCCCTGGACGGACCGCGGCAACCAAAGAGCTGGGCGGCACGCGGCCAGAGCATTCTAGGTTGCTAAGAGTTGGGCTCTCTTAGCACATTGGTCCGTCCATGGCCTCTGCGACCATACGGTCCGTCCATGGCCTCTGCGACCAAACGGACCGTCCATGGCCTTTGCGACCTTGGACGGACCGTATACCTTATGCCAGTGCTGGGGAAAGCATGAGCAAAAGAAATGATGAATAATGCAAAAAAAAGTCCTTGCAGGCATAACATATACATATAGGACGGAGCAATGGTGTCACCATTGTAAAATGATACTGTACATATACATATAATGATGCCAAACTGTTTCTTTCTGTAAAAGTGCTCTCTGTAGTCTGTACCTACCACTGGCTGACACAGTAGTCACAACGTACCAACTAGCACAGTAGTTGTGGTATTCAATGGCTTACAGTGTTAGGAGTCTTGGAAGAAAAATATACTCCCTAGATATTCACTAAGATTTATTCATACCACTGCGTTGTAGAAGCGGCACCCCAATGCACCTCCGTAATGCACATACGGAGGAGCTTAAACTCGAATTTCCCTCCACAGCCACACGGTATTATTATACATTTACATGGCTCTGACATTTACAGCAGTGTTGTACAGAGAACACTGGTATTGGCCAAAGTTCTTACAGTGTGTGACCTTGCCTGCTCAACAAGCGTTGATTACTGACTCGAGGAGCTTACGATCTAATGCAGAATGGCACCAGCTGCAGGGAGTCTACAAATCCCAGCAATGCATTATACAGCAATGCAGAATAATATATGAATTTTGTACATACTCTGTGCTGCTCTGGGACGCCAGTGGGATGTCTCAGCAGGGGCAAATGTGGAGGGTCTAAGCAGGGGCAGATGCAGAGGGTCTCACAAGGGCAGCAGGGGCAGAAGTGGTGGACGAGCTGTATGGCCTGGTGGAGGAGTGGTGTGGGCTGTTAGGCGAGCTGTATGGGCCGGTGGAGGAGCTGTACAGGCTAGTGAAGGAGTGTGTGGGCTGTTGGATGAGCTCTCAGGGTTGGTGGAGGAGTGGGCGGGCCAGTGGAGGAGCTGTACGGGCCAGTGACAAGCTGTGTGATCTGTGGGCTGGCGGAGTATACAGTGCCGCTGTGGTTCCCCAGAAGGATGCCGTGAGGTTCTGGGGTGCTGGCCTGATGGAGGGTCTCAACAGGGTCAGATGTGGAGGGTCTTAGCAGGGGCAGATGGCAGCAGGGGCAGATGTGGTGGATGGCAGCAGGGGCAGAAGTGGAGGATGGCAGCAGGAGTGATGGAGTATTATAGAACATAGAATAGAACATAGTTTAACTTAAAACTTTCAAGTTCAACTATGTTCTATTATATTTTCTATAATGGCAAGTGGTCAACTGAGCTGTCTGATAATGGCCTCTTGGCTGGTCTCAGTTCACACGGCCCAAAGAAGCTTGGGGGGAGGCTGTGGAAAAAAAAACATTAATTTGCAGGAACATTAACATAGTTGGAGGCCCCACGGCTCTCTCTCTCTGTAATATTAGGCAGCTGCTGCTCGCTGAGTCCTCATGCCCAAGGCCCCAGAATGGCCCCATTAGCTGCCTGTTCATCTTGTTTTCTTCCTCCAAAAAAAAATGTAGGCCACAGCCTTGGGCCCAGGGGCAGCTGCACCGCCAGTAGGTCCGCCCCTGAGTAGGTCTGTTGATGTGCATTGGGCAGCCCATTTACCAATGCATTAGCACTTCTTTTACAACTTGTTTTAAGCTGCCCATACACTGCTTGAATTTCAAGTTCTGGATGGCCTTGTCGACATCACTCCGTTTGACAATATTCAATTTTTCAGTCAACTTTTGTCGAAGGAGCTGGTACAAAAATTGTCGGCCAAACAGTGGCAACTTTGGGCACTAGCTGTCGGAACACAAAAGGTTGCCAGGGACAATTCCCCAATCCATGCAATTTTGGAATGACGTGGATGGGGAAACTGAGCATTTAGCCTGCAAGAAATAATCTGCAAGTGCATGGTCAGCTTTACATTTATTATGACAGTTTTGCTACAAGCAGGCTATGTGTCTGTCATCGTGTCTGGGAAGCCTGTGGTTACTGGGTTTAACATCCTTAGCATGCTGATTGTATTTCACAAAGCAGCTGCTCCAGCACACCAAAGCTTTCTCTGTGTCGTCCACACATTGCACTTGCTGATCTTGACTTTAGACTGAGTGACCCTTCTGCTGGGTGACATCACCACAGGAAGCGGACTGCAAGGCACTCAGGGATATGCAGAACAGACAGTTGAGATCCTGAAAATGATCCCTCAGCTGCTTAGCAGTATCCCTTTTGTGCACCACTTTATTTACTGTGTGCTAAACCACCATCACCATCCATTACAGCTGGGGTGGGCAAACAATTTTTTCACTGGGCCAATGAGAAACTGAAACTGTTGTGGAGGGCCAAACCAATAGACATTGTTGGTGTTGTTGAGTTATGTGTTTAGATGACCTTGAGGAATTCTGAATTAACATCGACTGTCAGCCATAAGCGAGCACAGTCGATGTGTCCAGAGTGATATGGCTCATGGGCCCTAAAATACCAAGGTCTGCGTTACTGATACCCCAAAATATCTGAACATAGGTATGGGGAAACCGGCATGTTGCCTCTCCCATCCCACAGGGCAAGGCCTGTGCTTAGCCATAAGCAAATATTGACCTATAGTCTAGATTTGCATAGAATCTTTGAGGGGCTGTGGCAGTGTTGCCTGTTATCCAGCTGAGGGATCACTTTGTTTTGGTCACCAGTCCAGTGAAAGCTACACTTTAGGCACCATGCTATTAGAGTAGAAATGCAAAGAGGGGTGTTAATTTAAAGTGTATCTACAGCCCAAATCTTTTTTTTTCCTAGTCAGTGTTTTTTTTCTCATTCTGTATATTGGGGAGATTTCACTTCACTTCATGCCATAGAATACAACAGAAAGTCAAAGGATATCTCTCCAAACACAGAAGAATTCCCTCTTCCCTTGGTCCCGTTGACTTTGGTCATCAGAATCAAGAGGTTTTCATTCCTCCATTCAGGAATCGGTCTGGAAAGGACATGGTGAAACAAAGAGCTTTCTCTTCAAAACAGTAACAGGTAGGAATCTGCCGCTGTTAAAATCTTAATTTACCAGAGGAAATAGTTGTTTTTTTTCATAACATAAGTGGAATTACTCTTTAAATACACATAGACTTCATCATTTTCTGTAACCATTTTTCCTGGTGGAGGGAGAAAGTTGTTTTTTTTGTGTAGAGCTGCTGAACATAAACCACTTGGCTATACCAAGAACTATTAAAAACTTTTAAGTTGAGAATCTGTATCTAGCACTTTGCCCCCACCTTACCTTAGCAGTAGAAACCTTAACACTTCTACACTCTGCCGCCCCCATGCAAAAAAAAGTTTTGACTTTAAATATATATATTTTTAAAACATGATAGTACCCACCCTTTACCCTGTCCTGGCCAATTAATCAGAGCCACAGAAAAGGCAAAATCTCTATTAAATACCTATCCTGCCTGTGTTGGCTCCAGTGTTGACCTTCTTGGTGTTGCTTTCCATATTAGATGGGGATGCATGCATCAAGTTTAAGATGGGGCTGTCCATAGAGAACAATGGCCAGTCTTTCTGCTTCCTCTCCTTATATTGGTTGGCAGATAGATATGAGTGTGGTACGGAAATGTACACTCTCTTCTGCTGATCTGGTGTTTTTCAGTCTATGCATTGTTACAATAAAGCACTTGTAATTTCATACTGTTAGTACTGACTGCCTTATGGTTATTGATGAACAGCATGATCATCCATTCCCGGCTCTGGGGTCTCACTTTTACATTTTCTAGGGAACTCTCCTTTAAGAACTTATCTAATTCTGAAGCCAAAAATTGGACACGAGTTTGTACTGATATTTGCTCAGGCACAAGTCTGTCCAACCAAACTTGAGATGGATAGCATAGGGTTGAATCACTTTCCAGCATCATATATTTATTGGTAAGTCTAATGGAAAGATCTCTGCATGCAAGTTTCCAGCTCCACCCACCTCCTGTGACCATTTTAAGGGGGTCTAATGTTCTGTGCTGGATTCCTAAATGGTGTTACATTAAGGAGATTGCAGCGGGGAAGTTGAGACTGCGAATGAGACACTTTGGCTAGAGGTCCATAATCAGGGTCATCAGCCTGGGGAGATGTCATCAAAGGAGTTCCTGTAACATATGAGAAGCCAATATGGATGATTCAACTTACCAGCATCTATCCAAACACAGACTATCAGTACTAGTGGACTGACTCTTTAAAGAGAACCTGAATAGTTCCCAGTGACCATATGATAGAG
>NW_017307216.1:367113-370660 GCF_000935625.1 Nanorana parkeri
CCCCCCCCCTTTCAAATCAGTCCCCCCTACCATAACATTTTGAGGCACCCCTATGGAAGCCAGAAGGCACACCAGGGGTACACCCTGCTTAAGAAAGGCTGGTCCAGATGCATCTTTATTCTATATAGGATTGAAGGCACAGCATAGAAATAGCAAACGCATTTCAGGGGCTCATACAAATACACCCTTTCATCAGGGCTTTCAAGCCATTACAGTCCTGATACATGTTCTCCCTTAGTAAGCCCTAATGAAGGGGGTATTTGTATGAGCCCCCAAACGCATGTCCTATGGTCCTCGGCTTCATTTAGTGGCAGTATGTGCTGTGGACGTCGTTCCCACAACTAAGCCCTGCAAACGTATTATAGATCTGCCCCTAGGTGTACCTAATACCTTTTCCTGAATGTAAAAATACCAAATCTACTTTAAGGAGGATTAAATAGTCAGTACTGTAGTTTGTACAATGTGCTTTGCCTAATGACCTTAATCTTTGTAACTGAAACCTTTACTATTCGCACTGAATATTAAATATTTGGGGTGGGTAAAGACTCTGGGGATACTGGGGATTCATTTACCATGTGCAATGACTTACGACAATATATTTAATACAGCCTGAACACGAGGGAAATACGATTTCAGCCGTAAAGGCTAATTTACACCTTTGTGCTTTTCCACCCTTCTTTCCTGCATTTGAATGCATGAAAAGCAGACACAATCCACATTAAATATTAAACACATTGAATGCTATGGCGCAGTTCCCTCTTTCATGTAGCTGTGTGCCAGCAGTGTGTTTTGTACAGAACATAGCAAGCTTCATGTTTTACTGCAGCCTATAAGGCTTCAGAAGCATTGCCTCAAAGCTGCAAATATAACCCTTCTCTATGTGCTGTCTCGGAGAAATTGATTGGGGCTATTCATTTAATTGATTTCTTGGAATATTGTGAGCTTGAACGAACATGTGACAGCAAAAAATGTATACAGTATTTTATAAGTATTATTATACATAAAGCATCCTATAGTCTGCTGCGGCTGCTCTGCTTTTATGTTCTGATCTGAATTATTTTGCAGCTCATTAATGCTAATTACCCAATTCTTTTATATAGGAAACGAAGGGTCACCAGTACTCCATTGAAGATCAAAGCTCTTTCTCCAGGTGTGTTCTTTCTTCAGATGTCACATAAGACAAATGTTTCCAATGTTTCGGGGTCCGTTCCTCAATTACATTACTGTAGTAGCGTTAGAGGGGGACCCTGCAAGGTCCCAAAACGTTGGACATACTTGTCTTATTTGAGGTTTGAAGAATAAACACACCTTCTTCTTTGTTCTTCAGTCGAGTACTGGTGACTCCTCTTCTCATATTATGGTATTGCACGGCGTCATCCATTAATGTCACTAAGAGCACCATCTTCTTATACCGGTCCCAACACTGTACTTACAATGTAAGGAGATACTGCTTTGCCCATTCCTCCCCAGCAACACATACTCACCCTTACTTCACTCTTCCACTACCCCTTTCAGAGCTTACATAGGCCTGGGGACTTTTTCTGCTGTCCCCAAGTCAAGCACCAGCACTATGTAGAAGCATGGGCAGGGCTGGATTTCCCATAAGGCCAACCAAGGCCCGGCCTTGGGGCCGCAGGGAGTAGAGGGGCAGCAGGGGTGTGGGATTCCTATCTCCCGATGCCCAGGACATGCAGTTCCGGGCGCCGGGCGGGTAGTTGTTTTCTACATTTAGCCCTGCTTTGGGCAAGCTGAGCTAAATGTACAGCGGGGAAGCCACCGCTTGTTTTGTACAAGTCTGCCATTCTCCATGGGGGGGTTGGTGGGTTGGGGAGTGCATTGAGGAACCAGGCCTTGGGGCAGCAGAGAGAGTAAATCCGGCCCTGAGCATGAGGAGTGAGTCACATGCTCCTCTATACCAGGAAAGCACGAGGTATTCTCTTCGCTTCCAATGGCTTATCAGCGGGGAAGCCGCCGCTTGTTTTGTACAAGTGATCTCGGTGATGTCGCCAAGATCACTTGTATGCAGCCTGCAGGTCTGCAATTCTCCATGGGGGGGTTGGAGGGTAGGGGAGTGCATTGAGGAACCAGGCCTTGGGGCAGCAGAGAGAGTAAATCCGGCCCTGAGCATGAGGAGTGAGTCACATGCTCCACTATACCAGGAAAGCATGAGGTATTCTCTTCGCTTCCAATGGCTTATCAAAATGGTGAAGGGGACTGAATGAAAGTAGTGCTGGTGTGGAAGGAACATAAAAGGAGAGCTAAATTCACAGCATACACTATCATTTTAAAGCATAAGACTTGTAATAACAATGCAAACAATACATTTTACAATCCGGTATTTCTAAAGCCTACATAAAAAATCATCCTTTCATGTTATGAGCGCTGCCTATCATTTTCAACAACCTCCTGCTTTCCCTCCATGCTTTATGGTTACGCCTCTGCTCATTCCTTTGGCTTACATTCAATTTCTAAGCACTACATATCCTATGGTACCTTGTTGCTTGCAAGAGTGATGATCTCACATGTAGTGTGTTTCCTGTACTAGCCGTGTCTCCTGAAACTCGTCCTCTTCAGTACCACTGTAGTTCAGACAGCAGGCTCTGTGAAATGGGTGACTACACAGTGCTTATTCATAGTGCATAGTGAATATGCGTCACTGCATTCAAGGAAGTAAATGTGTGGCATTCTTCAAAAAAGTTAGTTTTCAGACTGCAAGGTCATCCAGATTATTAGGAGTAGGCTAGAAATAATTGACATGCAATGTGGAATTGAATGTGATGTTACATTTTGACCATAGATACACTTTAAAGTAAATTGTTTTATTGCTCTGCATGGGAAAAGTACAGGTTTGCTTTAGAGGATAAGTGCAATTTCAAAGAAAGGAGACACCACCATGCAACCATTTATTTCTTACAGGTATTTATATAGCACCAACAATTTACTCTTTGCACATTTAGATTAGTCTTTGACTTCAAGGAGCTTACAATCTAAGGTCCCTATCTCACATGCATACATACAGGGCCAATATAGACAGGAGCCAATTAACCTTCCAGCATGTCTTTGGAGTGTGGTCCATGACCGAGGGCCCGACTTTTCAGAGGGGGGTGACACCAAGTCATTTTGGTGTCACCCCACCAATGGTGTCACCCGGGTGCGGGCCGCACCCCCCGCACCCCTCTTGTGACGCCACTGTACCCGGGGGAAACCTGTGCAGGCACAGGGAGAACATTTAAACTCCTTTCAGATTGTGCCCTGCTTTAAGTGCTCATGCACACAGGGGGCTGAACCCATACAATGTAAATTCTGTTATATTTTCCCCACCAGGGAGCCACATGTACTGCATATGCCCTGGACTTGCGTAAACATGTGCATGTGCATGCATACGGGAGCACAACCCTGAATGCTGTAAGCCTGCGTTCACAGTTGCGCACCAGCATGCATGCTCATGTATATCCAAACCAACCTTATACCGATGCACACCCATTGACTTGTATGGGAGGCTGTACGCAGCACCTATGGCTCCCTGGTGGGGGGGGGGGGGGGGATA
>NW_017307216.1:370914-420836 GCF_000935625.1 Nanorana parkeri
GAATTTGCGTTGTATGTTTAAAGGCTGCCATTTGCAATAACCCCATACTTTTGCTGTATAGATCACAATCCCCAAGCACCATATTGGAAACACGAGGGTTAAACCGCAGCGCCTCTGTGTTGTAGACACCGGGGCACACTCCAATACATCTGGATGGGACGTGCTGTTAGCATGTACAAACAAGGACGCTAAACCAGAAGAGGAGGGAGTCCTCGTGTGTGCCAGAAGTTGTACTACACATCCCAAACACACTGTTTATCTGTCCGTGCAGGAAACATAGGCCCCCCCCCCCATGTCTGACACCACCCAAATACACATGATCCATAAGGGAAATCCAAGCAGAAAGAACTCTTTTAACCCCCCTTATCCTAAAAAAGCATAGTTATTCCCACATGGAAAATGCATCCATGCTGTTTATAAAATACATCAACAAACATGTTACAATAAAATTAAAAGGCCAGTAAACCCAGATTACTACTTCACAAAATAGCCAACCATAAAGTTCAAGTAGGTTTACATGTAAAAAAGGCCTTAAAACCTTTTTTTGGACAGCTATGTATATTTTTTTAAGCAGCTTTATTCGAAGTCTGGCATAGTGCATGAGTGGCAAACCTGCAGCCCTCCAGCTATGGTGAAACTACAAATCATCACATCACGCATCTGCCTCTGGGAATCATGCCTGTTGCTGTCAGAGTCTTGCAATGCCTAATGAGATTTGTGAGATTGTAGATATTTATTATATTATATTTTCTTGTGTTTATTCTTACAATACATAATTTCAGTAACTGTCAGGGTTGCACATTTTAGTGACCGTAGCAAGCCATGTTATACAGGGATTGGATATTAGGGTCACACGTGACATGGGTGGGGACTTTAAAGTAGTAGTAAACGATTTTTTTCTATACTGAATCCAAATCAAACAAATATACATTGCCTAGCAAAGTATGTCTTTAAATGTTCATCTAAGCAGCTTCGGGTCATCGTGTTTCAGAACAGGTGGCTCCAACTCTCTTAGCTCAGCTTTCCTGAACTTCTTGTCTAGTACAAGATCACACGGAACAGAGCAGTCTCCAGCAGCCATCCATCTACTAGCTTGGAGAAGGGTGGAATGGGGGAGCAAGGGAATGGCTTGCATGGCCGTGTCTGTGTTTGTAACACTGTGTCTGATGAAAGAGACCTAGAAACGTTGCTTCTATGTGACAATATGCGTCAATAAGGGCCGGTGCACACCTAAGCGAGACCCCACCGTGCAGCAATTGTGCACAATTCCGCCCGGCGCGACTGGGGTGCCATTGGAAAATAACAGCGCGATCGGTGCACACCTGGGCGACTCCTGATCACACGGCAATCCGCGTGGAATCGTGCACGATTGTCGCGCTGTGGGGTGTCGCCTAGGTGTGCACCGGCCCTCAAGGACAAACACTTGACCAAATTGTTTGGTGTGCTGGTGACCTTCTATTCCACGTGTTTGTGGAGATGCACACAGCTGACTAGCACACACAAGGATGGTTGAATAGGACCAGCAGATTCTGCAGGGACTTTTAAACATCAAGAAGCAGCATCCATTGTAAGTGATTTCATCAGCATTTGAAAAACCTTTTGACTTTAATATCACCTTAATTATGTTAACGATATCCTGCCCAACCCCTCCCCCTGCTAATTAAAATGAATAACCCTTTTAAGATGTTGCAATGTTATTACTGGGGGAGAGGAGACTGAGGAAATGCTTCCTCCTGCCTGCAACAAACTGATGACTTCTCAGCCTTGGCAAAGTCCCCCAACTGGAGCTCAATGACTGCTTTTAATGACAAAGGTTCTTAAAGCTCCACTTAACGGGATAGTTTATATCTAGTTTATTTCTGTGAAATCTGAGCACCAGATGTTCCTGCACTGAAGCATAGAATTATGGAAACATCCACTCCTGTTGCCCAGTTGCCCTAGTTGTACAGAACACATAGAGGAACCTTTGTGACACAGTCGGGTCATTGAGGTTGTAGGAAGCCAACATCTGATGCACCATGATTTTCAGCTAAGCAGTGCATGCCATACAAAAACCAAGACATATGCTCCCCTTTAAAGTGCACACTTCACATGACTCAATAGGGAGCATATTGACATGACAAAATCCCATTATTCTTTTCATTAGAAGATACCGCTTTCTTACTATAGATGAAAACAACTGCTCCTCCTTAGCTGCTTCAAATAACCTGAAGCCACTTCAACCAAGATCATAATAAAGGATGTTGCGGAAGTGGATAGAGTTCAGAGATGGGCAACTAAATGCATTAATGGAGATCTAAAGTCCCAGCATACAGTAAGTTATCCTGTTATCTGGTGAACTAGGAATGTGGTCACTATCTGCATATCGGAACATCCCACAAGACTTCAAGGCCAAAGTGTCACATGCAAGTCCTAATATTTTATATTATTTCACTTGAATTTGAGTTACCTAAAGCAGATCTAAACCCAATCACTAAAATCCCATATACTCTTTAACATGGTAAGGAAGCTGAAAGTCACAGCATAGACTCTCCTGTTATCACATCAGCAATGGGAATACATACTGGAGTTGTTTTTGATGCAATCAAAGGTTACTTGAAAAAAATCCCTTTAAAGGAGAACTATGGGGTCAGTGTTTTTCCCCATAGTTCTCCTTAGGGTAACGGGAGGACACAAACTAGCGTTCTACCGTTACCCTAAGCTCAGTATACCTGAGTATGTGTTCGCTCACCTCCTGATCTACTGAGCCGACCTGTGACAGTCTCATTGTCACAGGTCGGCTAGAACTATGAGGTGAGTGGAAATCACTCATCTCATAGTTCTCCTTTAATATAGTAAGTGCTGCCTTCCGTCTGCCCATCACTTTCAACAATTACCTGGGTTCCCGGTGTGCTTTGTGTCTCTTTCTCTGCTGTTTGATGTGATGCAATCTCCATTTCTCAAGACTACATAACCCATCATGCATTGCTTCCAGCAAGCAATGATAATGTTACATTGTTCAGATGTTGAGTTGGCGTTTAAAAGGCAGTATGCCCTGATGTACGCCATGTAATATGTCCACATCTCACGTGGGGTCATGTCTCCCTCTGACGTCTGCTCCTATCTGCTCTGCAGGATATGGTGGAGGCATGGCAGGGGGCCCACGATAAAGTTTGCCCAGGGTCCAATCAATATTAAAGACAGCCTTGCCCCAAGGCCCACACTACAAACACCAAGAGGATTCTTGTGGCCCTCTGGTCACAGGTTTGGCACCAGGGCTGTAGGATGTTAGTCGATGGGGTATCTGATTGCCTGGAGGAATCAGGAAGAGTTGGAACAGATTGAAGCAGGCTTTATAACAGGCCATTCAACTGTGAGTTTTAGGCTTCTGAGGTTTAAATGTGTTTTTTTTATTTTACCTTATGCATTTTTTGTTATTTGGCTGAACTTGATGGATGCCTTTTTTCAGCCTAACTGTATAACATGGTTCCTAAGCCTCAATAGAATTGTGGGTGTTTCATGTCATCAGAAACCGCAGGGACTCTATTGTTTTTAATAAGACCAACTCTGTCTGGAATACTTCCAGTGAGATTACATTGGCAACGTAAACCATTGTGTAGCACTACTAAGCAGGAAGTACACACTGCATACGTAATGAAGAAATTACATACAATATCATAATTGACAATTATGATATGGTCGTTTCCATCCTTATTAGTCAAAAATAGATTGTGGTTTTCCCTTAAAGGAGAACTATGAGGTGAGTGATTTTCACTCAACCTCATAGTTCGAGCCAACGTGTGACAATTAAAGGAGAACTATGGGGTTAGGGCTTTTCCCCATAGTTCTCCTTAGGGTAACGGGAGGACACAAACTAGCGTCCTCCCGTCACCCTAAGCTTAGTATACCGCGAGCTACAGCTCGCGGTATACTGAGACGCAGCAGCTGAAGCGGATCCCGACAATTATGTCTGGATCCGCCCAGCTGCGTGAGTGACAGCTGGCTCTGCCTATCTAGAGGCAGAGCCAGCTGTAACCCATTCCCCCCCCCCACCCATCTGTTCCTCCAGTCAGCGCTGGCAGATCGGAGCGGGGAGGGGGGAATCCAGCCCTTCCCCTGTCACGGCAGAGAGCCGTGACAGGATCGAGAGGTGAGCGAACGCCGGTATGTGTTCACTCAACCTCCCGATCTACTGACCCGACCTGTGACAGTCTCATTGTCACAGGTCGGCTACAACTATGAGGTGAGTGAAAAGCACTCACCTCATAATTCTCCTTTAGGCTGTATCCTAATGGATACGCACGGAAATACGCCCCAAAGCTCCTGTACTTCTTTGGGCGTAGGGCGTTTTTAGCGCGTTCCGATGCGCTGAAATACGCTCAGGTGGGAGCCATGCTCATAGGAAATAATGGGATTTCACTTGCTGGGCGTTTTACAGCGCGTCGATCAACGCTGTAAAACGCCCAGGTGTGAACCCGGCCTTAATGGCTCTAAAATTATTGCTCTCACTCCAATCAAGGGATTCGTAGTTTCACTAAAGCTGGAGGACTGGAGTTTACCTACTCCTACTCTACATTAGAAAAAAATGGCTCATTGCATCCTCTTGCCTACACCCATCATAGGCATCAAACAAAATAATTTTTTAAAATAGCAGCCGTGTGAAAGTTCTCATCAGCCAATCCCAGCTCTCTGGACTGGGGGCCGGGCAGAGACACAGCATGGCTCCCACAGATAACAAATCGTACTGGGGGCGCGTGGCTTAGGAGATTGGCTCATTTGCATAAGAGCAGCCCCGGCTTTATCCCATCTTGGCAATTTGATATGTTTAGAGATGTAACTCTTCTATTGAAACGTTTTTGCTTAAAGGGGAATAATCCTTTAAGTCATGCTATTGCAAAGGGACCTCTTTTCAGACCATAAGCATCTCAAGGCGGGAGGACTAAACACTGCAGACATGATTGTGGACAGGGCTTAGGGGGTGGGGGTTAATGGGCAGTGGGTTCAAGTAGGCCATGGAAGGGTTAATGGAAGGGCCCCGGCTAGAAGAGTGGGAACACATCTGTAACGAGTTTGAACATTCCATGGAGGTTACAACATGGGGAATGCGGGAGGCATTTGTGGAGAGGAATCACTTCAACTGACAGACAAGGGAGGGAGAGGAGATAAAGGGGAAGAAGGGGAGATATAAGAAGAAAAGACAGCTGGAAGGGAGAGGGGGGAAACAGAATAAAGGAGGGTAACTGAGGAATGGATCAATCTGTAGCATATGGAGAACAGTAGATGAGACTAGGGAAGAGAAAGAGTGTGAATGATGGAGAGAAGCAGGACAGAACTGCAGCGTGCAAATAAAAAGCAGCTGTAGTGGAACCATTGTTCCAGCACTTATCGCCGCGTTTTGAAGAACAGCGACATGCCAGTGAATTTGTTACATGTGATCCTAAAAAAAAAAGACACATTTTCAGACCTCTGAGCTAGAGAGTGAGGATTTGTTGGAATGGTAAAATATGTTTTGATTCATCAGGACCACAATGTTGGCAGATATTTTGTGGGCTGACCTAGATCTAGCTTAAACGCCATCAGATCACGAGCCGCCAGTGATGTCACATACACTGGCCACGTCACAGCCAATCCTTTCTTACAATAAGTAAGCTATTGTCATAAAATGCCAGCGCTCACAGCAGGGAAAGGTCTCTGCCTCCTGTGCCATAGCCTCCACCTCACAAAATTTTGGTAATCCCATTCCCACTTAACACCAGAGGAGCCGTGTTTGGGGCGACAACGGTCCGATGATCCCATTATGGTCCGACAGGCTTCTGAGCAGGGGGGAATTAGCGTACAATGGTCCGGCAGGCTTCTGAGCAGGGGGGAATTAGCGTACAATGGTTCTGAGCGGGGGCCAATGGTCTGACAGGCTTCTGAGTGGGGAGTGGGGGCGGTTGGGGGTCCTGAGGTTCCTTAAGTCTAAAAAAAACGCTGAAGCCTGAGAAATGCGTACAAAAAGCTTACCTAAAAATGCTCACACTCAAGTGCAAATGGGGTTAAGTTAAGTTCATGACTATAAGCTGGCATTCGTTGTTATATTTTTTTCATTTAAACTGCGGTTTGTGGGCTTTTGTATTTTGAAAGCGGCGCTATCGGAATACCCAAACAGTGATGGCAGCTGATTGGCTGTCGTTACTGGTCGTCTGAAAAGTATCCAACTGGCTCCTTCGATTTTCTAATCAAAGGATGCAAGAAGGGAGGTTGCCAACAGCAAATTGCCATTGAGCAAATTTTGGGCGGTTAACGTTGAAACTTCGCACAGTGCATGGCCAGATTAAGATTACACCGTGCATGTAAGGATTCTGACAGTACAACTCAATGAACTGCCCTAACTAACAATATGTAGGGCAGCAAAAACCAGATCAAACATAATACAATTTACTTAGATTTACTGAACACTTTGCCAGTTTGTCCAATCACTGTCTAATGCAGCACTATCCAAGTTGCATGATTGGACTGAATCTCCAATTTAAGCAAAGATATACATTTCAACCTAAACATATTAGTTTCACAGTCTGCTTGTAATGTGTGTGACAAGCTTGAGTCTTGTAAAGTGTTATTGGTATGTATTATTACACTGGCTTTTGTAGCCATGACGTGAAGAGCAAGCACTATGCAGTTCTTCTAGAGTAGGGGTTGCCAAACTTTGGCCCTATAGCTGTGGTGAAACTAGAATTCCCATGAGGCATTGCAAGACTCTGACCGCTCAGGCATGACTTCAGAGGCATGATGGAGGGCTGAAGTTTGGCTACCCTTGTTATAAAGCTCGATTCACTAGGTGACAGCAGCATGGGAAAGAGTATGATGGAGGAACCTCATGGTGACAGCAACATGGGGAGGAGTTTGATGGAGGAACCTTATGGATTGAATCTTCACATTTGATGCTGTATACGTAAGAATCATTTTAGCTCGTCACCAACCAGGGCAAAATGTACACATTACTTTGTCCAAATTGTGAGGATAATTTGCTTCCCCTTGTTGGTCTACTTGTGTGTTAGGAAGACAGAGAGGAGATGATTGGCATGGTTGATCACCGAAAGTGGTTACCGCAAAGGCTTTTGTGTATTTTGCGAAGGCCAATATGAAGAAGGTTAGAGGACCTACTACTGCCTTGTTCGATTCCCATTATGCCATGTCTATTGTAAATACAGCTGGTCCTTTGCGGCCATTTTAGGCTGAACCCCAAGTACGTAATACAACTAACAGGAAACAGCCTATCACATACCTGGCTGGAGACTGGTTGGATGAGGAGGCTCCCCTTGCACCTTGTGTTCCCCAAACTGAGGATGGGAACAGAGCCTGAGAAACAGCAAGTAGCACAGGTGCCAGTGGATGGGGCAACACCGTGCCAGGCAGAATCCAGAATCAGGATCAGGTAGAGCAGAGCCAAGGTCACACCAGGCGGGCAGCAGGGTACCAGAGCAGTAGGCAAAATTGTGGTCAGACAAGCCAGGGGTCACACTAGTCGGGCAGCAAGGTACAAGGGATGAGGCAAAGGCAAGGACCAGCAACAATTCCAAGGTCGGAAGGCAGGCAGCAATCAGGGGCAGTCAGGTTAAATCTGGGTCAAGACACAGCGCAGTAAACAGGCAGAGCAAACAGGATCACAGGGAGCCCAGGCTGTGCTTGCTTTAAATAGGGAGATCAATCCACAGGTACTGCATCACTTCCTGTGCGCCAGATTAGCGCGTCTGTGCGCGTACGTCCCGATGCGCATGCATGCGCGCAAGTGCCCGTTTTCCTATGGTACGAAAAACGGGACTACGCACATGCGCAGAAGACCTGGTTACATGACACAGCCTAAATTCTAACATAATATAAAGTTTAAAAAAAAACTGATGAACTAGGAATGTGGTCACTATATCCATATCAGAAAACCCCACAAGACATCAGGGCCAGTGTGTCACACTTTGTTCATACAGGATTATTCACAAAAGGGTGAAGAGTTTGGAGAAGCCAGGATAAGTGTACAATCTAGGCCAAGCAATGATAATGTTGCATTGTTCAGACGTTGAGTTGTAGTAAATGCCTGTCGATGGCATGTGTGTTCTAAATCATATAGGGTTATATTATGCATTTGCAGAATTTTGTTTGAAAACTAAGGTTAGAGAATTATGATGTAATAATTATTTTTCTATGAGGTCCAGTCTTATCCAAGTTCCCCCTCTTTGTATGCCTGAAAATAGTTACTTTAGCTATGTGACAAAAACGCTTTTGCAGATGGATCCAAGCCTAACTTCTGGCCCGTTCTCTCCTTTCTAGCCGTTGTTATGTACTGCTTGCTTTCATTGTTACCACGTGGGCTACTCCCTAAAAACCAATTCATCATTGAAGTGGTGTACAGTTGCACGAGCAGCCAAAAATTAATCAGTGAGCTAGCATCTTTTAGCCAAGATGAGGACTGGAGATTTTACCTTCTAGGCTATTCACAAAACACAGTGAGGAAGTAACAAGCTTGGCAGCTGCATCATTGATTTTCGACTCCCGTCACATATACAATAGTCACTATGCAGATGTGTAGACTGGGGAAGCCATGCATTTAGTGGAATAGAATCAGGATGCTTCGAGGTTTTGGGTTTTTACAGGGTGGGAGGAACAGCTAAAGCTTTTATGCAAATGTGATTTGTCCCTAGAAGCAGTGACACGCACAGATGGAATCGAATGGCCGTTCCGTTTTGCTGCTGTACATCTGAAATAGAAAATATGATTGGCAAGTGTCCAGTTTTACAAAGCAATATGTGAAAATGTTGTAGACTTATGCTCTGTTTGTAGTGCTGACTTATGTGGTCTGATATTTAGATCAGTGCAGTAAAGACTTGTGGTTACTGGATGGAGTCTGAACAATTGGTAATATATCTTGGAAGTTGGAACAATGACAATCTGTCTTATTTAAAGGGGAAGCATGATTTATTTTCAGTAAGCTCTGAGTTATTAATGCAATGTTTTATGTGAAAGAAACCCTGAGGCAACGTTCAAGTTTTTACAAGGTTGGTCTTCCATATTTTTTATCATTGAATTGAATGGAGATTTGTAGATTAGCCACTAGCAGGAGCTTTGAGCTAGGGTCAACTATTCTGTCACCATTTGAAAGTATATCTAAACCCAAAGAAAAGAAATGTAATTGAAACCTTTCTACTCTCGTGGCGGTGTGGAATGACCCCCTAAGCAGTGTAGATGGGTAGATGGCTAATAGTTCCATCTCTGGGTCTGGTTGTTGGTGTATGGTGGGGTGAAAATAAAGGTCGATAGAAGTTACTTTAGTGTTTTTTTATTGCTGAACTCAATTATAGTCCAGCAATAGTTTAGGGGTGCAGGATACCCACAAAGAGCACACAACTTGGACAGGTATTCTGAAAGTAGCCGAAGGTCCTTTACTAATAGCCTTTTGGTGATAGTTGGCCTTGTGAGAGCAGCCATACAGCTCTATGACACTGTAAGAGCAACAATAGCCTTTCTTATACAGGAACGTTACCCACCAATTTAATGTCTCAACAGATACTTTTAAGACATGCCAACTTCCAAGGTTAGCAGTGTGTTTATTTTTAGCTCTCAATTGTACTTTCAAGCCCTCAAATGGCTGGTGTCATAGCTGATCACATGTGCAGGACCATGGCAACTGCAATCCAAAGAAAGGCTAAGATGGCCTTCCTTGGCTGTAAGGGATAGGAGGTTGTAGTTCCACTTTAAGTTGTACTGGATCTCCCTCCTAGAAACCCTCCTAGAAATCTGACTCTTGACCATTGATTATTGGGCATTGAAGCTTTCTTCCAGAAATTATTCTTCTTTTACCCTGCTCCTTGGTGACACTCTTCAGATTCTTTACTAGCCCATCTCCCTCTAAATATCCACCCCAGCAGGGTAGCTGCATTTCTTGGGCCTCTCGCACATAGCATATGATGCCAGTCAAATATAACTTGATTTATGGGCCATTAATACTTTTTACAATGTCCAGAAGTACCTTCTGTACCCAGCTTCCTTTAGATATCTACTGCAGATGGGTAGCTAGATTTATTGGACCTTTGGCAAATGCCTCGGGCTGAGGAAAGGTCCAAGTAGAGAGGCACTCTCCAGACAAAAACCTAGAAAGTGAAGAAAATAACCTCTGGAAGGGTGACCCAAATATTTATCTTCACACATACTAAGAATATTTGCATCAAACTATTCTCTTATAAACATTTATTATGATATTGAAGAGACTATACGTTTCTTTTTGTTTTGTTTTTTAAAATATGATTTGCACCCTATATGTCTATAACTGACTAATGAAAGGTGTAGAGCAGTGGTTCTCAACCTTGGTGAGACCAGGGCCTGGTACACAGTGGAAAAAAAATCCATACTCCTACAATAAAGGTATAAGAATGCAAAATATGTACATAAAAATGTATCAAATGCAAACAGAATAGAAAATGGGAGTAAAATGAGCTCTGTCTTTGGTCGCAATAATAACTCCCAGCATTGGTGTCAGGTGCCGCAATAATAACCCCCAGAATTGGTGTCAGTGGCCCGCATTAATAACCCCCTGCATTGGGGTCAGGGGTCGCAATAATAACCCCAAGCATTGGTGTCAGGGGTCACAATAATAACTCCCAGCATTGGTGTCAGTGGCCCGCATTAATAACCCCCTGCATTGGGGTCAGGGGTCGCAATAATAACCCCAAGCATTGGTGTCAGGGGTCACAATAATAACTCCCAGCATTGGTGTCAGTGGCCCGCATTAATAACCCCCATTATTGGTGTCAGTGCCAGTAATAGTAACCCTCAGCATTGGTGTCAGTGCCAGTAATCGTTATCCACAGCACTGATGTCAGTGGCCGCAATAACCCCCAGCATTGGTGTCAGTGGCCCACATTAATAACCCCCAGTATTGGGGTCAGGGGTCGCAATAATAACTCCCAGCATTGGTGTCAGTGGCCCGCATTAATAACCCCCATTATTGGTGTCAGTGCCAGTAATAGTAACCCTCAGCATTGGTGTCAGTGGCACTAATTGTTATCCACAGCACTGATGTCAGTGGCCGCAATAACCTCCAGCATTGGTGTCAGTGGCCCGCATTAATAACCACCAGTATTGGGGTCAGGGGTAGCAATAATAACTCCCAGCATTGATGTCAGTGGTCCGCATTAATAACCCCCAGCATTGGTGTCAGGTGCCGTAATAATAACCCCAAGCATTGGTGCCAGTGGCCTGCAATAATAACCCCCAGCATTGGTGTCAGGGGTCACAATAATAACTCCCAGCATTGGTGTCAGTGCCAGTAATAGTAACCCTCAGCATTGCTGTCAGTGGCAGTAATCGTTATCAACAGGACTGATGTCAGTGGCCGCAATAACCCCCAGCATTGGTGTTAGTGGCCCACAGTAATAACCCCCAGCACTGGTGTCAGTGGCCTGCAATAATAACTCCCAACATTAGTGACAGTAATAGTAACCCCCATCATTGGTGTCAGAGGCCCACAATAATAACTCCCAGCATTGCTGTTGGTGGCCCATATAACTCCATAGACAAGGCTTCCCTTTTGCTCACGGTGGATGAACGTGGCAGGGGTGCGAAAAAAAGGTAAGTATATGCGTCTGTGGAGGTCTACATTAAAGTATAGCAAAGCACAAATTCGCTTTAAACTAAAGCGGAATACTCTACAATTATATTTTTAGGTTGTGGGAGGGAATTAAAGCACCCATAGGAAACCAAAACAAACATCAAGACAGCATGCACGCTTCAGGAGGCCAAGGCTGCAGGGACGTATGCTGCCATGCCATTAATATGTCTGAACTTTAAATTTAAAAGGGTAAATGTTATGATGTTCTCTCTAGGTTCTAAGCTTGTATGGGCAGGGCCTGCTCTTCTATTGTTTCTTGTTATTGCTACGTGTTCCTTAACAACTGTATGTACTTGTCTCTGGAACATTTTATGCATTGTATTACCTGTAATAGCCCCCCCACCCGTTATATCGTTTACTTTGTACAATACCACAGGAGATTAGGGTGTTATAACTGATTATAATAACGATTTACATAGAATAGTTCATATTTTGGACATATACGTTTTAAATGCACTTCACCTCTTTGGACTTCATAAAACTCTGAGTTTAGACAATTCTCCAGATTCAGGTCCAGCTGTAATCCGCCTGTATTACTTCAGACACTTAAAATTTATATAGACCAGGGATTATCAGATTTGTGCCTCAGCTGTCCCGCTACAGTACCAGTAATATCTCTCAGCTGCTCTCTTGGGGATTTCAAATCCTTCCATGTACAGCTTTAGGGGCCCAGTAATAAAATTCCACCCCATTCATTCTTCTCTGCATGTCGCAGAAATGTCCCCTAAATGTGTTAAGTAGCAAGCAATGAGCCTAGTTTACAATAAAATAATGGAAAGTGATTATATGTCCTATCCACCAACCAGATGTCTGTGTTCACATTCGCACAAGCACTAAGAGCATGAAAGCTGGAATCTGATTGGCTGCTGTGAGCAAAACAAAGCAGCGACAGTGTATATGATGTAATATTTGTTACACAAGCTACCAGAAACTCTACTTCCTTAGGCCCCTTTCACATAGATGCCTGTCAGTTCAGCACGGAATGGATGTTACCATTGTGAAATCCATGTCCAAGTTTTTTCCTTCATCTTGCGATGGAGGAAAAAAATGAACTTACCAGACCCATGTTAGATCTATGGGGATTCGGATGTAAGTGGAAACGTGTCTGTTTACATCAGACTACCTCGATCCATCATGACCAGGTCTGCCAAAATGGAACTCTGTTCCGTTTGGTTTTCCGGACCTTGACGGAGTTGGGGTAACATGTAAACAGATGCACGTCCGTTTAGATCTGGCTGCACATAGACTAACATTGAGCTTCCGATCAAATCTGCCTGAAAAACTGGCAGGTGGACCTGTTCGGACCACCACTCTGAAAGGGGTTTTAGTTGTGTGTGCCAATCATAATGGCGCATAGGAGGGGTGTGCACAGAAACCTCAGATATCCTAAAACATCTTAAAATGTCATTCCAGCCGAGATCGCGCAAAGATGAAACCTTCTCTCAGATCTTTTAATGCTGCCTACATTCCCATCAGAACTTCATATCCCCAAAGACACAACAGGAAGTAACTGGAATTCTCTCCCAAAAAAGGGCAAGTACCACCTTTCACTGCTGTCACGATTGTCTTTATTGGAAGCTGTCCCCTCTACTCCTGCTTCAGTGACAGCCATAAAATTTTGAAATCCCCCTCACTTTGGTCTCCAGGACAAATAGCTGGGTGAATCTCCCTAATGGGAACACATATGGCAGGAAAAACGTGACAGGGGAGCTTACCCTTTCCCACTCTATCCAAGAGCAAAAAAAACTTTTGGCAGGGGTTCTACTATAGTACTACTATAATGTAATATGACCATGGTTCATGTTACACCCTGAATATGGAGGTTGGACAAGCAAACTTAGCCTTTAAAGTTGACCATCAGGTTCCTCCAAGTAATTGCCATGCTAGTTCCTTTTACTTACCTAAATATATGGCCACGTGTTGGGTCTTTCTTTATCACTTCACAATCGTTAGGGGCCCATGTCGCTACCTGGGGGACATGATCAGTTCCTAATGGCTGTTCAGTGGCGGATTCTGTCACATCCTGAAGAATGCAGAGGCGTGATGATGTCATGACAAAGTACTGGTCTGCACAGGCACAGACTGCAGCGGTCTTCACTCCTGGCACAGGCTCTGGCAAGGGACACGTGACAGAAGGTGGGTAAAAAAGGTTTTTAAAGTTTAATTTAAAAGGGAAAAGGGAGAATGAGTGGGAAGTGGGTGGGAAGATCTCAGTCCTGCTGAATTGGCCAAAAACCGATCCATTGGTGCCCCTGTTGGTACACCATCATGCTTGGCTTGACAAAAGTCAATTTTTGTTGTTGAAGGAGAAAGTCCAAAAATTATGGGCCAAAAAGTGCCAGCATCCAGTCAAATCTACATGCTGTATGGGTATTCAGCAGAAACTGCTGAATACAATAGGCAACCGTAGGGATTCCCCCATCCATGCTGTTTAGTGTGGATAGCGGAATTGATGGATTCCTCTTCTTCAACCTGCGGGGCTAAACAAGAGACACTCTAAGCGTGTATGGCCAGCTTTAGCCAATGCTATTTTACTTTTACTTTTCATCAGGATTCCAAGACCGTTCTACACTGCACAGCCTGCATCCCAAAGCTGAGCATTTCTGTGGTTAGCCTGCAACTCGCTAAAGAGTAACAAGCAACTCCCTCAGCAGTTGTGGCACTGTTATAAGTGCTGATCTGTAGGGTGTTTGAATGGGAGGACTCCTACCAAATAGGAGTATGTGAACATAAATCTTTCATACACCAGGACAATCCAAACGGAACATATGATGGCAAAATGCATAAGCAGGGGTCACTTTTATAGTTCTGTGCAGACCTCAAGGTTTCCTGTACGTGTATGCCTGGTCATGTCCTCCCTCAACTCATGTGCCTCCCTGGTTAAGGTTGGACGTCAGCAGTCATCCTCTGAACACTTCAGTAATTTCCTACACGATCTGGAAGCTACAATTGGGTTTTAAACAACCGGCAAATTTTCCCATACAGTGAGTGAGATCAAATCTACCAAAAAAATGACCACTCGAGAGTCAGATCAAGTCACCAGGTCAAATGTTGAGTCAGGTGGTCCTGTAGCAAAATTGGCCTTGGCATTTGTGGAGAAACATAAAGCCCATACACATGAGGTTGCACCCTATTTACCCTTCCCTGTGGTAGGCAATCCGATCTGCAATGTATATAGTCACATAGGTTGATTTTGGCATCTTAGGTGGGTTGTGACTTCACTTAGGGGTACAGTTGGCATGTTTGTTTGAAGGATATACAGTACTGTATATACATGCTGATATGGTCCTTTCTCGACAGAGACATAGTTTGTTCTGCCCACTATGTGACATTTAGGATTGCATATTCAGTATCTTTTGGTGAAGGGGGTAATCTTACAAGCATTTTGATTCAATGACCACCTGCGTATTCATATTTAAGATATAGGTAAAATATTCAAATGCACATGGCTAGTGTTTGCTCAGGCAGGTGGAAGCTAAGTTTAAGGCTGGGTTCACACCTCGAATATGCGCGTTTGTCGCCGCGCGTAAAGAAACGTGCAACAAACAAGCGTTTCCGAGGACTACCTGGCTGTATCCCAATGGATACGCGCAGCAAATACGCCCCAAAGAAGCTCCTGTAATTCTTTGGACGTAGGGCGTTTTGTAGCGCATTCATACGGCCCGTAATACGCCCAGGCGTGAACCATAGCCATAGGAAATAATGGGATTTCGGTGTTTGAGCGTTTTGCAGAGCCTAGGAATGCGCTACAAAACGCCCAGGTGTGAACCGGGCCTAAGACAATGTATGACTAATTGTTTACATACATGTTACAACTTATCATAAGTTGTAAGATCGTGATCACTTTGAATCCGATTGTTCAGTGACTGCTAGGTATGCGACAGGGTTTTCGGCCTGATGCAGCATCCTCTCTTTGGACAGAATACAATACTGATTAAATAAAATGGAATTGCAATAGGTGTTTGCACGCTGTATTGTAAAATGCATGTAATGGGAACTATAAATACATTAAAAAAAAAATCCAGTGACTTTTTTATGGCCTGTAGGATAATAAATAATTTGTTTAAATCAATCATTAAAAAAAAAACTTGAAAAATGACAAACATGTTGCAGTATCCAAGGAATGCACCAGCCATAGCAATGGAAGATTACATCTGAATTGAATGTTGTTTGTAACGTGCGGCCAGCATTATTTGAAATCTGCTCCTTGTAGAGTAACCCTATGTCCCCAAGCACAACACATCTTCGCTGTGAGAGGATACATTACATGCTCATTTAACTACACACCCCATCATGCGCTGCTAACACTGCGCTCCACCTCCGGCACATGCATTGGGAAAGTCGCATCCCCTGGGGGCAAGCACTGAACAAGCATTATTACGTCTAAGTAGGTATCAAGTAATTATTCAGCACATAGGAATAAACTAGTGTTGATATGACTCAGTTGGCCCTAATTGTTTAAAATTGAAGCTTTGCGGCACTAGGTGATAATTACAGCATTTAGGAGGAATAAAAACATCCGATTTACAGCTGTTCTGCTGCTGCGTACAGAGTTGGCTAAATGCATAGTTCAAATGGCAATTTATTACGGCTACAGTTTCTTTTTAAAGGGGAATATCACCCTTTAAAAAATATTTTTTTAAATCTATACTTATCTAATGCTGAGTTGTCCCCAATAATCATGCTCCCCGTCCAGCAAATCCAGCGTTGTGATGCTGTAATCCACATTCTGCTGCAAACGCGCTGCCATCTTCTTCCCTGGCGTCATTGGGAGCTGGCTGTCTCTTCTGGGTTTAGGCAGTTGGCCTCCCCGATGATGCACTGCCAGGCCTGCCCTCAGCTTAGAGTCTGCTGTCTGTAAGCTGATGTCTTCTCCTAAAATATACCATTGAAAGTGTTTTGGTATACCTGGTAAATAAGTGCAAAAAATACCTGTTGGTCCTAGGGTTTCCACCCATCCAGGATTCCCCCAGGACAGTCCGGGTTTTAAATGCTGTGTCCGGGTTTCATGGCAGCAGAAACCCGGACACAAGATGTCAGGCAGACGGGGCAACCAAAATTAAGATAGGGGCTACTGGCCCCCCACTGGAAATAGTCTCAACTGTGATATTTACATATGAATAGGTAGCGCTATTTACATATAAATAAGCCACGACTCATTCTCCCAAAAAAAATGTCCGCGCGTTGCTAGAGTGTTCGGGTTTCACTTGAAGAAAAGGTGGCAACCCTAGTTGGTCCTGCCAAAAATCCTGTGAGCTGATAATTTCCTATACTCTGTCTCTGATGACTGTTATATCATATTATGAGTTTGGCTCTATAGATTGAGAACTGAGCGATCACAAACCACTGATAGCTCAGCTTGAGGGCTTCTCTGCAGGGATTCCCACCTCCCCTCACTCTATTGCTGCAGCGGTCATTGGCGGGACAGACAACATTGGTGAAAACACTAGACCTAGATTTAGGCAAGCTGATCTTTCATACAGTATGAGACAAGTGACTTGTGAATGATAAAATGCACATTCTGCAACTGCTGTTGTGCACAGGCCTACTTCTTCATCCATTCCATTGTGCTGTGGAAGTTATCTGCTGCTTCTGAAAGGGATTTAAATGCCAGAGGTAAATTTTCCACCTGATTGCTTTTCCACATTAAACTGTGCTAATCAATCCCTGGTAGACACATAAATAAGTGCTTTTAAGTGTAGTTACTTCTTAAATCATTTCAAATAGAAAAAAATGTAATTGCTTAATTTGCAAAATGCCTGCTTTCATGTGCTAATGTATGAGGGAGGCACCTTTTGTTACAGCTTTGCCTTGCAGAAGCCAGCATCGCAACGGGTGCCCATTAGGGGTTAATCATGATGCAGAAACACAGCACAATGGCAAGGGCAGGGGTCAATGAGACCTAGCATTTAAAAGGCTCAGCCTCAATGGGTGGGTTTTTGCAGGAAAGACAAAAGGTCAGAGCCAGGACTTCTGCAGCTGCAATCTGGCACAGGCTGTTGGATCTAAAATACCAATGGCCTTTGTGCCTTCTAACATCCTGGGCATCAGGCAGGAGGAATCAGGGAATAAGATTCTCCAAAGTGGGCAGGTGTACAAGGCAAGTAGGGTGGTTTGGCCAAGCACGGCTGAGGTATCGGAGGTGCCTACACACTTTATAATGCTAAATCCTGAAGGATGGCTAAATTGTCACCCTAAACTTATAATTGTAGTTGCATGCACTGTGGAGCAATTGATCCTCAAGGTTCACAAAAGAAGCACTGATGTCATTTAAGTCAGTTCTCTCAACATCTTGGCTCTCCTTGCTTCCCCCTCCCAGAGCACCATTAGAGATTAGAAGGCTGGAAGGTTGACAAGTCACTGTTAGAAAGGGGAAGGTAGGTTAAACTGAGCTGGCCTAGACAAGGACTTCAGTGCATCTGAATATCCTCCACCGTGCTTAAAGCTAAAGCGGTCAGTGAAAGCTTGTTTTAAACTCATTTACCGTTTGTTATGTAAATATTACATTGTCTATAGCTAGGCCAAAGATACACTTTAGTGATGAACTCCTCAAAGAGCTCTTTTATCTGCCAAGGGATTTATAATTCTATCCAGCCTGTTAGACATACAACTCTGTCAGATAGTGAAGCCAGGAGGGTGACGCCACTTTCTATGCTAGGGCCATGACACGCTAGTGTTTGCTGAGAAAGCAGGGAGATCACTCACGTGGTGCTTTAGTGTCTCACCCTTCCTGGAGAATAAACATGGTGGCGCTTCATTGCTGTATCATCCTTGGATGGCAAAATTCTGCAACATTTCACACAAGGACTGAGCAACGCTGTATGAGTAGGTAGTCGCCATTTTTAACAATGCTGTTGCTAGCAAGTTGCTGTCAGTGACAGGATTGCCAATGTGACATTGCCTGTTCACAGCTGCATATCATGATTTTTAGTACGTGTTGTAATGCACAAATCATGCAGCATTACAGGCTGACGTTTTTAAATATCTTTCTAGAGTTTAGCTTTAAGAACAATCTTACACTACAAGCTAAGCAGTATTAAAGTCCAACTTAACTTTCAGTTTAATTGGGCTAAAAACATTCCATCTGCACCAACAAATATATGCCTTTTTGTTTGAAAGGCAGCCACAGCCTGAGTAGAAAAGTCTATCCCCTGCAAGCAAGCTGCAGAGAAAGACCATTGCTCTCTGTTAGCGTTGCCACCCGTCCAGGATTCACCCGGACATGTCCGGGTTTTGAATGCTGTGTCATTGCAGCAGAAACCCGGACACAAGATGTCAGGCAGACAGGGGCAACCCATATTAAGATAGGGGCTACTGGCCCCACGCTGAAAATAGTATCAACTGTGATATTTACATATAAATGGGCGTCACTATTTAAATATGAATAAGCTACGACTTATTCTACCAAAACATTTCTGCGCGTCGTAAGAGTGTCCGGGTTTCGCTTGAAGAAAAGGTGACAACCCTACTCTCTGTATGGAAGCAGTGGTCTCTCTATAGAGGCCCAATAAACCCACTGATGAGTCAAAGCTAGAGCTCTCCAATCAGCAGGCAGCATGAGCTTTGCTGCTGCAATGCGGGAGCCAGGGGAGTGCTGCAGAGCGTTCCAACACTCAGGACAGCAATCTGTACAGGCACCAGTGGCGGAACAATCACCATAGCGATGCTATGGGGCCCGGGACACTGGTGGGCCCGTCCAGGACATCCCTCTGATGCTCTGCGGGCCGCCTTGGCATCTCAGGCTGCTATCTGGCCCACTGCCAGGTGGACTGTTTGGGTTATCAGGTGGGCGTAACTAGAAATCACAAAATTTTGCTAAGAGGCCCTGCGATTTCTAGTTACGCCCCATTTTTTTATGCCCACTGAACACCAGCTTAAAGGTATTTGTTATTCTTACTGGCGTCCAAAACTGTGGCATTTATTCTACTAGCCACAGTCCGGCCCCAAACAGTCTGATGGATCATAAACTGGCCCTGTGTTTAAAACATTGGGGACCCCTGCTGTGAGACTGCACACCTTTGGTTTTTATGCACCTGGAATTTATTTAGCTGATTTTAAACTAAAAGATCTATTGGCTTTAATGTAGAAGTATACAGATCTAGATCTAAGAAAGAAGGAAAAGAGGGATAGAAGAATGGGGTCCAAAAGAGGGACAGTTAAGAGTTTGTTCATACCAGATGTGCTTGAAGAGACTAGGATTTCAAAAATGGTGTCATTGCGCATTGCCCTGCATTTTCAAGTGTTGCATTGAGATTTTAAAGGGTTGTACAGTATTAGTAACCAACTTTATTGCAGTATGACTCCTGTTCTCCTGCTTATGCATTTTACTTGCACTGGAAAATGCAGCAAAATGCCTGACAACGCATCTGCTGTGAACGGGGCTTTAGAAGATATGAGAATATATGGCTTTTAATAACCAGTACAAGATCAGTTGAAATTGTGGCTCTAATATTGTTGTACTCGTTCCCAGTGGGTTTATTTATAAGAACTGCAGCAAGGAAACAAGAAAGTGTTACTCATAAGAAACAGTTGGAGACCGCCAAGTATCTGCATGGAAAAGCACTTTTTTAAAGGGCACAGACATTAGAAGGTACTTGGGCACCATTGAAATGCTCTGTCTATTCTCCATGCAAACTTGGCTCAGCTGAGTATGCATGCTTATGCTGCAGAGGTAGGAGTGGAAACAGCTATTACACACCTTCCCCATTAGCTTATTAAGGGAATGAACCACAATGGTTCTTCTTCCATTGGGGAAAAACTCTATTTCCCCTAAGCTCTGTCAGCTGGTGGTGTTTGCCAATGTCCATAGATCTGATATATAGACCAAAGGGTTCTTGAGACCCCTATTGACTGATCAGCTATAAGGTGCTCAACCTGAATCAACCAAATAATGGCAATGACCAGGCAGTGAGGTTTAATTAGCAGAGCGTAGCAAAGAATGCATAAGCAGAATTAAAACCAATGGAGTTCCTCGAGGGAAAGGTAATGTGTGAGAGCATACAAGCAAGGCAATAAAGCCAAATTCAGTCTTTGTTGCCAAATGCCAACCACTGAGGGTTACAGGGCTACACTTGGTTTTGGTTACTATTGCTCTTATTCTGGAAAGCCTGGAAGATCATTTTTCCATGCACACCATACCATTATTAAATGGCATGCTATCATTCATGTTAATGCACGATAGATCAACATACAGTGTATATGCATTGTGACTCATTTTCAATGGCACCCCATCACACATTCACAGCCAAAGCACATGCACCTGCCTCTCGGGGCATGGTGTAATAAAGAAAGAACACACGTGATGCTTTGCGGTGTGCTGGACATAGGGTGGCTGGTGTATTGCTTGGCCCTTGGCCATATGTTGAGGGAGAAACCACGCACGTAAGTGTGAAGGAGCCTTAATTTGCAGTGGGATACAGAACTTGTTTTTACATGCTGTCAACCAGAAAAATCATAGTCACAATGGGTGTCACCAATTTTGTTTTGTGCAGGGCGGTGGATAGCGCTAACCATGGATCCACTATTTCTGCTTAAAATATGACTAAGTATAAACACAGCTAAGATTCTTCTTACACTTAGTCATATGTGTGATATTTCAGCCACAGCCATGTACCCTGTTGAACACTGGCACCCAGTTTATCTTGAACTGCAGTGTATTTTGGAACTCTTGACAGAAATATATTTTTGGGCTGTTCAGCTTCTGTGTTCAGCCTTTCCTTTTTTATGTGATAATTTCCTGATATTGGCACCCATATACAGTATGTTCAGAGAGCTCCACCTTGAAAATGAGGATACAGCATGGAAATTACATTGAAAATAGTGAGCAATATCGTTTAAAGGGCCCATCCATCCTATGCTGTTGGTACTGTTATACTTAGTATTCTCCAGTAGTGAGTCTCT
Organism: Nanorana parkeri; assembly: GCF_000935625.1. Lineage (NCBI taxonomy): Eukaryota > Metazoa > Chordata > Amphibia > Anura > Dicroglossidae > Nanorana > Nanorana parkeri. The sequence continues at coordinate 392,432 of NW_017307216.1, forward strand.
GTTGCCCCAAACCTCCTCTTACTAGGGTACCATCTTTTCTCAGAGTTCTGTCTGCCAGATCTCTCCATATTACTTCCCCTTACTGCCCCATGTGCCTCAGTTGTGCAAGGAAAGAAAAGGTTTAAACCTGAACTCCAGGCAGACATTTAAAACCACCAATGAATGCAGTTACTCATTAAAATATTTATTGAATGTATTTACAACAACTGGGCGACAACTACTGGGTGACCCTGTGGATAGAACTTCTGCCTTGCAGCACTAAGGGTCCTCGGTTCAAATGCTGATCAGGACACTATCTGCAAGGATTTTGCATGCTCTCTCTTAGCTTGTGCGGGTTTCCTCCCCCACTCCATAGACGTGCTGGTAGATTAATTGGCTCCTGTCTAAATCGGCCCAGTATGTATGCATGTGTGATAGGGACCTTAGAGTGTAAGCTTGAGGGCAGGGACTGATTAAAAAAAGTGCTGCGTAAATTGTCGGTGCTATATAAACACCTGTAATGACCTACTATAAATATATGAATTTGTCTGGCTTTTAAGAGCTTTGTAATCCCCCGTAGAGAAGCACTCAGACTGGGAGAGGGAGGGATAACAATTAGGACCAACCAGGTGCCTTTAATGCATTTGTGTTTGTGCTACTGCGGCAGAATGTTAATTTTTTTGAGACCTTGGTTTGTGCCCGTTTCCCAGCATGGTGCTAGTTATTAGTTTCTAGCTGGACACTCATTGCTTTCTCATGCTCCTAATTTTCCACTGCAGATACAGAGTTAGGAAAGCCATTGTCTTCCTACACTTCAAAAGACTGGAACATCCTATGTATTGCACTTGCAAACTACCTTGAATTCAACTTCTGCAGTTTATTGAAGAGTTAAATTGCCTGTGGATTCTGCCACGTCAGCAAGTGGCCATCTAGTCTACACAGAATGATTCTCTGGAGGTATATCATAATATATAGTTAAATGTGCAGCGCTCAAGGTTAACTATATATCATTTGACCCTAGTGTCCTTAGTACAGCAGCTCCATAATATTTTATATTTTTCATTTGATTCATTTATTTATTCATTTAAGTTGTTTATTCACCTTTATATAGCCATAAGCGCGGATTACACATACTATATCATAATATATATTGCATATATCGGCATTTGAAACTGAACACAGTTGACAAGGAACATGTGTGCAGGAGCAGAAACCAGAAAAGATGACCTCATCACTGTGTTGCTGCCTCTTTATTGTCCAATCACAGGCAGAGGACAGGGAAGTAGCCAGGCTGTGTTGCCTAACCACAGCTGAGAAAGGGCAGTGTTCCATGCTTTTGTAAATCTCCAGACTGGATAGCCAAAATTAAAAATCATTTGGCAGGTAAAACAACTCCCACATATGTAGTTTAGGTCTTTCTGGCCAATCAAGGGTTTGCATGTAACACAGGGAACTGCAGGTGTCTTGTGGTCCATTGCGTTGGAGAGGATTCATTGAGCAGCTACTCTATTCTTCAGTGCCAAGGCCGAGCATCAGGAAGAACATGGGGGGCACCATGGAATTGCCAGGGTGCCCTTTGAACATTTAGGGCTCATTTACAAAAGCCCCCATTTTAAAACAGGGCGTTGTGTAGCCTTACATCACAAGGCACCATTTTACTTTTTAAAAAACTTTATCAAATATCACCGCAGTGGTGTGCGCTGCTGATGAGAGGTGAGGATGTGAAAAATGTCAAGTTGTAAAGCAGTTCCCATGAGTGAATCTAGGTGTACCTGTTGCTATAAATGATCCTGTATAATTGAATACAATTCATGGTGCACTAATGACACATTGAGTCACTGTGCCCATGGAATAAAGCCTCACCCTCTTGGTGAGTGCACCCCAACCAATTTCCATTGCGAACAACCCTACTCATGGCCAAAATAACCAGTGAGGCTGAATGCCAAGACTCACGCCTATGGATAGTTATGCATTTCCTAAATTTTTCTCTTTCCCCCACACCTTGATGTCTCACTCTTCCTGCTGCAGTCAGGATATCTGGCATGATCTGTCTAATCTAAAATGATTCAGAAATCTAACAGGAAGAGTTACTGTAGCTCTCTTTATGACCACAAAAGGTAAGTGAACTTAGTTGCAGAGCTCTTAGACATAACCATCCACCTGCATTTGGCTATCACTGAAATATGAGTTGATGGTCAAACCACCAATATTCATTTCGTACAAACGGAAGTACAGTGTATCTATTGTGATTAGCTCAGGAATTCAGATTTTCTTTTGAACCAGGACCATCAGATGTCTTTTCCAATCTTAGAAACGACTGTTTGTGAAAATGCCCTATGTAGGTTTATTAGTGAGTTCATTCAGGCAGCCATTTTGTGCTTGAGGCCATTTGTAAAGGAGGGCTGCTCATATAATGGTGCTTTGTTCTTATCGTTTTATAGTAAATGAAGTCTCAATTTTCCTGAATGGTCACTTAGTGGGGAGGACGTACAGTATGTCTTGCAGGTCTATGGTTCTGAGTTTGATTCCCACTAGGGACACTGGCAGCACAGTTCATATCTTTATCCAGTTTTTTGCCATTTTCCGCCCACGACCCAAAGACTTATTGGTGGGTTAATTGTCTGTAGGCCAAGCAGTGTGGTTTTGGAGCTGACTATTTTGGCCCTTGTCAGGTTTCCTGCATGGAAGAAATGTCTTGCAATTTTCTTCCATATCTTGCCAATCCAATCCAATGGACAGTCATAACAAGGCAACTGTCCAATGAATTTCCATGACAGCAAAAGACACATAGGGGGATAATGGAGGCTGTATGCAAAATCAAAATCACCCTTTTAGCTTCATTATATAGACTTAGCTTTGTGTGGTTCCTCTGGCAATCTCCTCCTATTGCTTCTTCGGCAAAGAAAAACAAATCTGAATTCGGTTTTGACTATGTTAAAGCAGAATTTCATCCACAGCATGTCCTGGGGGCAAGTATACACAGCATATTTTACATTACGGCACACTTAACTCCTCTCTGTTCAGTTGAGGACTATGTTGTTCCCCCTTGTTGTTACTTATGTCACCGCTGCCATTGACCCTGCATGTTGGTGTTATATAGCCCTGGAACCCCACTCCATTTGTGGCATCTTACAGATGGGTCAGGAGTGTACACTGATCCGTGGCGTCTTACACTGATGAGTCAGGAGTGTTCACTGCATTGTGCATGCATGCAAGGTGAAAAGTTCCATTTACTTTTAAATAGAAGACCCTGTATCAGAATAATTTCATATACTACATACCTATCGTGTATTAAAATGTCTGAATGAAGCAATCAGATCATCTATTCATTCTCCAATATGAAAGGGAGACACATTTGATGAGAGGCAAGCTAAGGGCTAATTTGCATTGTGTTAACACATGCGCATTAACAAGAACGGTTTTATGTATTGGGGCTCACACACAGGGATGTCTATGGCCATTCAACGTAAGATTCAGGTGTATTTTACCACGCTGGAGCCACAGGTGCTATGTACAACTGCCCTTAGAAAGCAGTGGCTGTACGCAGTTGAAGGCAGGAATACGCTGGTACTTGCATAAACACACATGCATGTGTAAAGACATCCCTGAATGCAGACCATCTATGTTCAGGGCTGGATTGACCATTAGGCAGAGTAGGCACATGCCTACAGGCACCCTCTATAGAACGGTGCTGTGCAGGTACCTACTCTGCCTAAAATGCACCCTCCTGCTCTAAGACCAACGGCGCCTACAGGAAAGGCCGGCTTCCGCAAACAAAGGGGAAGGACCCCGGCGCTGCATCAGGCTGACCTGTAAAACACCTGTCTGATGCAGAAAGGCGTATAGGGCAGCCTTACGTGATGCCGGGGTCCTTCTCTGCATATGTGAAATCCGGCATGTCCCGCAGCAGGTAAGGGCGCCGGTTCAGGCCAAACAGATTTCAATTCATGCGTACAGGTGCCCGAAATGGAAATCTGGCCCTGTCTGCATGAGGGGTTGTGTGTCCGTATACATGTGTGTGTTACACTAGTACCGGCTTATATCCACATACAGCCACTGATTCCTATTGGCGGCTGTAGGCAGCACCTGGTTCTCCCAGGCGGGACTACACCCGAACTTTACATCGTACAGCCCCAGATGCTCATTGCCATGAGTTCTTAAGGGGAGGTGTCATTTTGAATGGGCTTCAATGCACCGCTCTTATCGCTGTTACACAGTGGTGTCACAGGGGGGGTGCGGACCCAGGTGTCACCATTGCAGGGGTGACACCAAAATGACTGCCGGGTGAAGTTCCCTCCTCTCTCTGCCGGCGTCCAAGATGGCCGCTGGCAGGCATCAATCAGATGGTCGAGCATGCGCGATGACGTCACAGCGGGGTGTCACCCGGTCAAGAGACTACATTTTTTAAAGCCCACGGTGCGGGCAATTGAACGCCCAAAGGTGAACAAAAAAAGTGCCCAAATAGTGTGTCCAAATGGTCCATCTGCCAAAGAGCTATGGCCCTTCTCTAACCCCCCGGGGGCAAAGGCTCCGGACAGGGGCAAGGCACTCGGGTCCACCTGGCCGAAAGTAGGTGGACCCATTCCTCATGGCCAGCGGAAGCCGGCCACCTAGTACTAGGTTGGGGGCTCTCCCAAAGAGAGACGCCCCGGTTCAGGGGAGGAAAGAACCTGATGGCCACACATCATCCCCCTAGACTTCAGGGTAGGCCCAAAAACCCGCACCCTCTATCCTTGTAAGAGTGAAAAATAACACACATAAAAAAGTGAAAGGTGCACATAGAGTGGAGAAAAATAAATAAGTGCCACTGTGCAATACAATGGCTAGGTCTTAAGGCCCGGTATAAAACCCCTGGATTCAGCCAGAAGGCCTAGCCCAAGAGATGAGGTGCTGAAAAAAGCAATAGGCGTTGGGGCCAATGTGCCATTCACATTAGTGGGGTTCCAAACCCATTAGCGCTATTCAGGCACCCCTTCGGGGGACGCTTTTCCCCGCAGGCTCTCTGCCTTAACAGTCCGTGACCAGAATAGGTAGTCCCGCTCAAATCAGGAGGCACTGGGCCCCTCCAGATCCCGGACACTAGGGAAGTACTACCGACCCCCAATAGTCTGCATGGGTCCTAATGTACCATCCGCAATTTAAATGTTTTATGGAAAGATTTTAGCCACAAGCTAACTTTTTCCTTAGACATTAAAAACAGTGACAACTAAACACTATCGAGCGAAAATAGCAAATCACTGTTAACCTTGTATTGTGATGATAACATTTCTTGTATTCTCGTTATATTACCAGAGATCATCGTTTCTCTCCCTCCCCTGATACAATCGGCCTGCCAAGCACGGCATTCTGGGTCATTTCCGTTTAAATATGTAGCTGGATTTTTCTAGTTCTCAGAGATTTTTTTTTGTGTGTGTGTGTGTGTGTGTGCGTCTGTCTGGCGCTGATCCAAAACAAACACATCCCTTCACCAACAAAAAAAAGAAAGAAAAGATGCAAATAGATGTGATATTTATACAAGAAGAGGCCTCGACATCCAAGGGCTGAGCAGGAAACGGAGGAAACAGTTCTATGGGAGGGTCTGTCCTTCGGTGAAACACACACTCGGGGAAGGTGGAGTGACATTGTAGTGTAGAGGCTTCAGCCAAAGACATACTACAGCAGCAAAATAAAGATATAGCTGATACGTTTCCAGAGAATGACCCAGTCATATCGCATTAAAACTTAGTTTTGGAGGTTACTTTGAAGTATAAGCTCACCCAAAATGGAACACTCTGCTTTGGGTGGGCCATGGTGGATTCTGTCAACAGCCAACAATGTTTGGGGAAAATCAAAAAGATATTAAAGTTAAAAGGTTTTTAAGCTATTTAAATTCTGATTAAATCACTTACAATAAATGCTGCTACTTTATGTACACAAGTTGTATCTTCCTGCTGGTCCCCTGAGCTCTTGTCGTCATATCCTGTTTTAGGGTGGCTCCTTTTCCTTGCAGGCTCCTATTAAGCCACTCTTGTGTGTGCTAGAGCAGTGGCGTCACAAGGGGGGTGCGGCCCGCACCCAGGTGTCGCCATTGCAGGGGTGACACCAAAATGACTGACAGTCATTTTGGTGTCACCCCCTCTAAAAAGTTGGGTACTCGTTCATGGACCGAGCCCGACAGTGTCAGGAGAGAGGAGGGGACCCGGCGGCATACCCCATCCAGCCAGGTGAACGTCCCCTGCTCTCTCTGCCGGCGTCCATCACCAAGATGGCCGCCGACAGGTGTCAGGTAGATGGCCGCGCATGCACGATGACGACACGGCGGGGTGTCACTCGGTCTAGAGACCGGGTGACACCTGTCCTCGGGACGCCCCTGTGCTAGAATGTGTCTCCAGAAACACACTGACACAACAGGGTAAGCCATTCCCTTGCTTCCTGCTCACCGAAGTAGATGGACGTCTCCTGGAGACTGTACTGTCTCTTGTGATCTTGTACTCAACAGGAAGTCCAGGGAAGCTGAGAGAGTTTGAGCCTAGGTTGGTGCTTGAGTAGAAAAGTAAAGAAATACTGGTCAATGTATGTTTGTTTGATCTGCATTTACTGAAAAAAAAACTTTGAGAATTGAATACTACTGTAAATAACTCAATCTGCTGCTACATGTGAGACCCAACTTACAGTATCTCCTCTCCACCCACTTTTAAGGACTCCGTCTTGCCTGACTAGCACATCAAGGTTACTCTAGAAAATGGTCCAAAACCAAGGGATTCTCAGATTTAAGTGAGTTTTTGCATTAACTCACACAGCAGAACATCAAACAACCTCCTTGACGCATTTTGCACATCTGATAATGCTTATAGAGTTGTAATTCGAGAATCCCTTGGTGTTGGATCTTTTTTTACATGTGGAAATTAGAAGGTTGGAGTCTAGACTCCCCCTAAAGTGAACATGTGCTTTGCCCATGCAATGCAAAGAACAGGTTCACTTGAATGCCGGTCCCTGTAGCAGAATATACCTATTTTTTTATTGTCACCCGCCACAACCATTCATTGCTGGCAGCCAAGAGAAATACCTGGTACTTCTGTGTATGAGGAGCATATGACTCACTCCCCTTCTTCCAGCTTGACTGCATTGGTGTTTGGTGATTGACTATTTAGGCATCAGTTCTGTTACATGACAGTGGGAAGCTAGTCCTCAGACCTGTGTAAGCTCTGATGAGGATCGGTCTGGCAGTTACCCAGTGTTCTTCTCCTTATTCCTGGTGGCAAACAAAGCAGTGGAGGAGCAAAGGGCAGGCGAGTGTAGAATCTGCTGGCTGGCATTGGCAAAGCACAGTTTTATTTTTTTTATGCCCATACCACCCCTTCCATGCCTCCGTTTATGCTTACCATGCATTTGTTTCCCCGCCAAATCAAAAGCCTTAAGTTGATCTAGAAGTCGATCTTCTTAGATCTTACAAAGATCTAAGAAATCTAACCGGATCTTATGACCGCACTGGGGTCCAGCAGTTCGCCAATCGTTTACCCAGCACTGCATTTAGGAATGCCACATAGCCAGTATTAAACTGATGGGCAAGAAAAGTGTGACTTGTTGCCAATGTTATCAATACCAACAAGATTATAAGGCTTGGATATTTTCCAGAAAAGATGCAACAAAATGCATGGAATCATGGAAAGAATGAGATAGAGAGGCCAATGCTCCCTCCTGCCTAAAAGTACAGTGTAATTCACTTTGCTGTGGTGGGTGCATTGGGTTGGAGGGGCATTTATGCAAATTTGATGCTTTGCCCTGAATAGGCAAGGCACAGGTTCACTTTAAGATTGCTAGATTGGACTAACTTGCCCATGAATGCCGCATGAGTCTGTCCTTATCTGAAATAAAGGTATAAAAAAGACTTTACATAGATAGGATAATTGCACTGTGGCTCATCCCCATCCTCAGCTACTCCCCTTGACTGGTTCACATATGCAAAGAGCAGTGACACGGCAGTCACAGTTAGGGCAGAGGTGTCTTTGGTGTGCAGGCTGTGATTTGCAGCCTGGCATCAACTTTTATGCAATGTGGCAGTGCCCAATAGGGCAATATCTAAATCTCCAATGACAAAGTAGAACAGAGTTTTTGTTCGCCGATGATGCATTGGTGAACACAAGAGTTTACGTAAACGTTGGCAAAAGAAAGGGTTGCTTAAAAAGGGAATAAACCATTAAAGCTGTGCCCCAAAAGACAAACCGAGGACAGAGAGGTAGTCACCAGTATTGTCTGTAGTCTGATTGCAGCTGATCTTTCCCCATTACTGACCATGCCCTGTTCTGCACTGTGTTGTTGTGTGGAGGTGGCCATATTGATAGAGGCATACATTTTCTTCCTCAGGTCAGGACTGCCCCCGTAATGATTGGCCATTTAGTAACAGGTGGCAGAATATCCAACAAGGAGCAGTAGAGGTGTAGGAAGCACAGATTTAAAGACTGATTGATGCAGGAAGATGCATGTAGTCAGGGCTGTCTCTACAGTATTGCTGCCTGAGGTGGTGTGTGTGCGTGTGTGTGTGTGTGTGTGGGGGGGGGTGGTGGGTTTGCTGTCAGTGTGTGGTCCTTCTGGGGGAGTTAGGTTACCTGTCAGGGAAGGGTTAATTGGAAAAGGAGGGCGGGGGAGGTGGGTGAAAGAGCCGTGCTGTCAGGCAGCTCTGTCCGTCTTCCCGCCCAGCTCACTGATGTCACTGGTTGCCAGAAGCTCGTCAGGATGCCAGCAAGAGCATCCCGCTCAGCTCCTGGTTACTGGTGACATCAGTGAGCTTGGCGGAGAGCAGGACAGAGCATCACAGGTGGCTAAGAGCTCTTGGCAATCTGGGAGGCTGATGCCGCCCATCCCACACCTGCTGCCCCCAAATGAGATGCCGCTAGCTAGCTGGTGCATTTTTATTTGTCAGGGAACTCAAGACAAAGGGTAAACCTTTCAGGGTACTGTCTAGGTACAATTAACATTTCTAGATGTTCCCTATAAAATACAATAGCAAATCTTCACTTTTTGAATTCAGGTCCATTTTAACTCTAACCCCTTAAAATTCTCTTTATTCCCCTACATTAATCCATAACACCAAAAACCCCCCTCCCCGCAACGCTAACACTTATCCCCTAATTCAGGCTTGCACTAACCTAATTCTTAAATTAAAATCGAACACTTACCCCATTTCCTCTACAAAATTACCTCATCCTGCTTCAGCAACCTCCAAGCCGATAGCAAGCAGTGCTGAGGTGAGATCTGGGCACCAGAAACCAGTTTTGTACCGCATCCCTTGGTTGCTCTTGGTTGCATCTCCACTTTAATTTTGATAAATGAGTCTCAATTGGGCAATTTAATAAAGCGTTTGCAAATAATTTTCTGACATTATGGTCGTAGTAGAAAGTCCTGTGCCAGATTCATGAAACCGTGCAACAGTTTTCTTGCTATTTCCGACACGTGCAACAAATTCAGAATGTTCTTAGGTGAAAAACATTCTGGCTCTATGGCTGCCATAAATTAAGAAATACTGCCATGTCGGTGATAAGAAAAGTGGAGGTGACCATGACATCTTTCATGTTGGAGTAAATTGTGTAAACAGACAAAATTCAACGTGAGGCAATTCTGCAACAGATTCATATACAGCTTACCGACAGTTCCATGAATCTGTCCCAAGTTGCGTCATTTGTTGCGCGAACTGGAGACAGATTTCTAATGTCTCTGCGACCCTCTTTATGAATTCTTGGGAATGTACTCCTTGAAAAGAAGTTAAAAGAAAAGCTAGTGGGAAAGCCGTCAAGGCAGATTTCATAGAAGCCAGAATTAGCAAAAGAAAGTGAGAAAAGTATTGATGTCTCTTTCATGGGTCAGCAGTTTGTTTTGCGCTTCCTCGGAAGGTCTGCTAATGGTGCAGGCTCTAGATGTCTGTTGTAGTAATTAATGGGGGAGGGGAGACTTTTTTTTGTCTATCATGGGCTAAAGAGTCTTATTTGGATAACATTTCTGTTAAATTTTGATTTTTAATCTTTGATTTAGCTTTTTTTTTTTTCTTATGACATTCCCAATACAAATTCAAACACTTGATTCCTCCATGCACGCTAACAGTTTGGCAATTGTATTCCAAAAGCTTTCTTGTCCTGCAAGCTATCCATGCTTATGTCTAGAATGCTAAGAAAACGTTTAATGGCTATTTGCATGGTCTATTGCATAACATTGACACAATTTAACTGTTACATAAAAAGGCAGCATGTCTCCGTTTTTCCTCAACGCACACCAATGCACTAGTGTGGTGTAAACGAGGTACATAGACAGCAATTTTTCAGATTGTCCTTTTGCTGATCAATGCAGCTTAATGTACCTGTTGTTAATGGGTCCTGAGATAGAGCTTTTAATGTGTGCTATGTGCAATCCTGGCTAAGATTGCTGAAAGAGGCCACCTCTCATTCCCGGTTTATATTTATAGATACTGCAGCATCCCAAGGGGTAATTACTCCCTTGCCTGCCCTCTACTGAGCATTATGGCTGCTGTAAACAAAGACCACTGTATCATGGACTGTGCTTGTAATAGAAGAATCCAACATTACTTCTCTGTTGCAGAAAGTCTCCCTGCAAATCCATGTTGGACAAAAACATTCTCCAGCCTCATATTAACGCTTTGAAGTGCTGATAACTGGCCATTTGCTCAGTGGAATGCCTCTCTTGCGTAATATATGCTTAGTACTGTATATATGAGAAAGCATATTGATATGCAGCCATAAAGGAAAAAAAAACTTTGAGACTAATAGGAGCAGCCTTCCGGTTACTTATATGGTTCATATGTGAAAAGAACAAAAAAGGCAATTGAAACAGCCATATTATGTAAAACCTCAAGTGAATCTGTCATCTGTCCATGCAGCGCAAAGCAACAGGTTATCTGTAATCCCCATTCACAGTGACTCATCATAACTTATTCTCACTTTGCCTGCAGCTCCAGTCAGCGACTGGGTGCAAGGGAGGCCGCTAGACTCTTCCCATGTGACAGTGCTGAACCTTGGTGATTGATCCAATGTAGATGATATGTGCATTTGACGGGTTTTTAGACATGTTATTTATCTGTAAAAGTCTCCCATGTGTAGACATCCAGAGATTGTTGTTGGGTGCCGCCACCTTGAATGTGATATCAGCAGCCCCGGCATACCCAGAGCTGTCATTCAAGCGGCACTATAGTAGTTTCCCTTGCAGTTACATAAAAGGTTGGGAGTTGTAGGGAGGTGAGGAAAGGGAGTGGAGAAGCTGGGTCAGCACAGAGAGCTACTCCCAGAAGAGAAGATGATGTGCAAGAAGGGGCTGTGTTAAGGAATTGACTCTTCCTGGAGAAGTCAAATTTTCTAGCAAGGTCAAAGGCACATGCAAGTAAGAATTTTAAATACTTTTTTTCTGTGCTTTGACCTGTAATTTCAGCTGGTGACAGGGACAATTTAATGTGTATGTATAGCCAACACTTTTTAGTTTTGGATAAACTAAGGGAGGGTTCAATTGTAGCTATTTCTGTGTCCATGGGGAAAAATTCTTCTCACTTTACGTACCGTAGACGCAACAGAATATGACAGCAAATCTCTACAAAGTGGTGAAAATTCCTCTTAGCTGTCACAGGAGCAGGTGTTCACCATTTAAAGATTTTCCCTGTGATCTTGTTCTGGTGACAACTTTAGTTCATCCATTTTTGTCCCGGTGACAATAGTAACCAGGACAAGCAGAGAGAATGAATCTATCTAGAGAGAACGCAGACAGCAATAAAAACTTGTCAGGGGTTCTAATGTTCCTCTACTCTATCCAAAACCAAAAAAGTCAATGCACTTTGATTCCAGCTTTTTTCCTGTATGTTTCATAATGAGCCAAGGTCCTTCTTTTATTCCAGCATCATCGCTGGATGGTCCTGCATTGAATGGCGCAAACATTGTGACATGTGACCATTGCTATGAAGCATTGCGTAGTGAACCCTGGTCTGTGTAGTGATGCACCTCTAGGGGATTTGTAGTTGACAACTAGGGCCCACAGGAAGTTTTTGATTGACTGTGGGCATCATTCAACCTTAAAGAGGAGCTGCAACTAGCAGCAAATGGCCTGAAGATCAGTGCTAGAGTGTGCAGACGGTGAGTATTGTATTTTCTAACAAGCATTAAAAAAAATATGCACACCAGGAGTTGGTCTTAAACGTGACCAACATTTATAGAAAAAAAAACCAAAACTCAAGCCCTGTAAAAAAGCCTATTTATACTTGCTCTGTCCTGACACATCACCACTATACATTTTTGTAGCTGCTGCCAATATTCCACCCATCCACTTGGATTGAATACCTGTTCCCCATGCTACATCAAAAAGGTTCCTTCCACCAGCTTATATGAACTGTGTTGACTTGCGAGCCACTGGAAGGAACCACTTCATGCAGGGGAGGACCAGGTACTTAAATCCTGGAAGTGAGGATTGCCTGCAGTGATCTGGGAGCAGTAAAATGGTGATGTTTCAAGACACGGGTCATTGAAAGGGAAGTACAAATGGGCCTCTTTTACAGTATGGGCATTTATTACAAGTGATCCTGTGGTGCCAGGGTCACTTTAATGTTTGTTGTGTTAATGACCTGGAACATACATGTGCATATTACAATAGGGCTCATGCTTGTTCCAGGCTAGTAGTTAACTAAGTAAGTATTGAAGCAAGAATAAGAATAAGGATGACAGCCCTGTAGCCGGCATCATAAAAAAAATCCAGTAACAGCTCCAGTGGTTTTAGAAGAAGAAGAAAACAAATCTACCAGTACAGGGCCAGCCTTAGACTCCAGTTGGTCCCAAAGGAAATTTGGAAAGGAAAGTACGGCAGGGATAGGCAACCTCAGCACTCCAGCTGTGGTTACACTACACATCCCATCATGCTTCTACCTCTAGGAGGCATGCTGATTTTTTTTATTGAGTCTTGCAATGCCTTATGGGATGCTGGAGCGCCAAGGGTGCCTACTCCTGTTGTATGGGGAGAAATACGTAAGCTGCCATTTCACATTTTTCATCCTGAAAAATGCTAGCTATGTCAATCCTCTGATTTCACGGCACAAGTTCACTTTAAGTTTCTTCCATTGAGGTATTTAAAGTGTACCTGTCATGAAAGCAATATGACGGCTGCCTTTGCTGGCCTCCTTCTGGAAAAGCTGGCTGCGCCTGGCTTCAATTATTATTGTTATTATTATACAGGATGTATATAGTGCCAACAGTTTGCGCAGCGCTTTACAATATAAGGAAGACATTACAATCGCAATACAATTCAAGACAAGATGGTAAGGAGGGCCCTGCCCATGAGGGCTTACAATCTAAAAGGGAGGGGCAAATGATACATGATCAATATGTTGTCACAGACCATGTACAAGCATGCTGCAGTGACCCAAAGTATTAACACCAAAGACCTAGCAATACAGCCAGGCATTTTCAGAAGAATTGCTCAGCAATGGCAGCCTGGATATATGAAACATCTCTTCAGACTAATTCTATCGCCATGCTATAAATGTAATTGCCTTTTTCAAATACATATTATATAATGTACACTATATTAAAAGTGTATATTGCTATGCGTTCAGATTCAGAAAATGTGACCTGCAATGAGCACATAGCAAAGCGCCAATAGATAATGAATATTTCATAATGTCTAATCCCCATTCCCATCTAAGACCAAGGTAATGGTACTCAGGGCTGTCCCTATGATGAGGCTGCATCTCTTTGGGTCACTTTGGGGGGCGGCAGGCAGAGCAACATGGACGCTCTGCTGCATAATGTTTGCAGTGTGCCTGCCTGCCGCCCCCTTTCTGGACAGGGCGTCCCAAGCTGCTAAGAGCTGGGCAATGGGATGCTCTGGCTGGCACGGGGCGCACCCCCAGTTAGCATGCACCACCAGCACAACCCCTCCCCCTCCCCTCGCTACCTTAGGCCTCGAAAATGGAAGGGACGCCCCTGATGGTTCTCACCCATATAAAGGATGACTATAAGATATATAATGGAAAATTCTGCTTTTTTGTCCAGTCCACCCCTCCGAAGTTGCTGATTGGACAATAGGGGAGCAGCAATACATTGGGGTGATCAAGCTTGTGCTCATCCCTCCACCATGTTCAGTGTTAAGGTGCCCATACACTGCACGATTCTCGTACGAATCGTGCAGTGTATGGAAGGCTAAGGTCTTGCGATGGTTGTACAGTGTATGGCCACCTTTAGACAGTGCTATGCAAAACCGCCGAGCCTTGATTGGTGCCGAGCCTCCCATTCCAAAGTCCTAGAGCTACTGTTGAAGGATTTCAAGCTAATATTAAGACAGATTTAGCAATTTATTTAAGCTGTTATTATAAATACATTGTACATTTTTATTTCAAAATTCCATTAGCATGTTTATGAGGGGCAAGAGGTGGAACCAAGGAAGGCAAAATATTGGCAGGTTTAACCTTCCTGGCGGTATGATTTTTTAAAAACGTTTTTTCGTTCTATGTGTTTTTGTTTTTTTTAAACTTTTGAATCTCCCGCGGGTTCCGCCCCCCATGCGACGCGGATGCTCGCAAGGGACGTAACCCGGAAGACGGATGCCGGCATCGGCCGGAGGACACAGCGCGCCTCCAGGGACAAGGTAAAAGACGCACTGTGTATTCCTGAGTGTGGCTCGGGGTTACCGCTTATGGTACAGAAAATTAACCCTGAGCCACACTCGGGAATACCGCCAAGGAGGTTAAAGAAGAACGCCAATATTTTTAAAAATTAACCCTTGCAGTGGGACCACCCACTAGTCTAGGGGGCAAGAATAAAGAAGAAATACTCACCCAATCTGCGGTCCCGCCTGGCTTCTAGACTGGCCCCCATAGTCTCTTCTTCCCCAGGCCCTGGAGGTCTAAGGACCCGTGACACCATCTCGTCTAATGCAGTCCATTGGAAGTGAGGATGCTGAATGATATTCAACAGCTAGAGCAGAGAGGGATAGAGGTGAGTGGTCACTGCCACAGGACCGAGCATCAGGTGACTATTTCTTCTTTATTTGCGCCCCAAACCAAAATGAGCAGTTAACCCTTACAGTGGGGAGTGGCCCCACTGCAAGGGTTAACTTTTTAAAAGTCTTGGCGTTCCCTAATCATCAGGGTCAAATAGTAGGTGAAGGCCAGAAGCCCTGTCAGATTGTTGTATTCTTGTCTGTGTCCCTGTTGCAAATTTTTCCTCACTTCCTGTCTGATTAAACAGTCGTCAGCAGGGCAGGAAGTGAGAGTAAATCTCTCCTAAAAGAGCTCCAGATAGCAGTAAAAACCCGAGATGATTTCTAATTCTTCCTCAAGACAGGACTAGGGGTAAAGCTGCATTGCTTTGTATGTGTAGGAATGCCTTGGAGTATTGTCCTGCTTCCGATGGGGTTGCTGTATAGAGCACGCAGAATCAAGCCAGGTGCAAGTCAGGAATGCCGGGGAAGGCAGGGCTTGGTGACTTGCCAAAGGTAGATCAACAATGGCTTATGATGACTTTAGCTCCTCCTGCTTACCTGCTGTGTGTAACATGTGAGGATAGGAAGTCTGACCACAGCGGACAGCAATTGGTATGCTGGATCCTTCAACAGATAATTATTAAAGCCAGAGAAACTCTAATCTTAGTGCACAAGTAGGCACCTGACATTTCAAAAACATCACAAAGTGGCTTTTTGGTAGAAATAGTATATCATGAAACATAAAATGAAGCTAAATATTCCAAATCAGTATTTGCTCTCTCTCTCTCATCTACTGTATCTCTCTCTCTCATCTACTGTATCTCTCTCTCTCTCTCATCTACTGTATCTCTCTCTCTCTCATTTACTGTATCTCTCTGTCTTTCATCTACTGTATCTCTCTCTCTCTCATTTACTGTATCTCTCTGTCTTTCATCTACTGTATCTCTCTCTCTCATCTACTCTCTCTCTCTCATCTACTTTATCTCTCTCTCATCTACTGTATCTCACTCTCTCATCTACTCTCTCTCTCTCTCTCTCTCATCTACTCTCTCTCTCTCTCATCTACTTTATCTCTCTCACATCTACTGTATCTCACTCTCTCATCTACTCTCTCTCTCTCTCTCTCTCATCTACTGTATCTCTCTCTCTCTCTCTCATCTACTGAATCTCTCTCTCATCTACGGTATCTCTGTCTCTCATCTACGGTATCTCTCTCTCTCTCTCTCTCTCTCTCTCATCTACGGTATCTCTCTCTCATCTACTGTATCTCTCTCTCTCATCTACTGTATCTCTCTGTCTCTCATCTACGGTATCTCTGTCTCTCATCTACTGTATATCTCTCTCTCTCTCGTCTACTGTATCTCTCTGTCTCTCATCTTCTGTATCTCTCTGTCTCTCATCTACTGTATCTCTCTGTCTCTCATCTACTGTATCTCTCTCTCTCTCGCTCTCATCTACTGTATCTCTCTCTCTCTCTCGCTCTCATCTACTGTATCTCTCATCTTTCTCTCTCTCATCTACTTTCTCTCTCCCTCCTCCCTACTGTATCTCTCTCTCTCTCCCTCCCTCCTTTCTACTGTATCTCTCTCTCTCTCATCTACTCTCTCTCATCTCCTCCCTCTCTCTCTCTCACTTCTCTCTCTCTCTCCCTTCTGTATGTCTCTCCCTCCTCCCTACTGTATCTCTCTCTCTCATCTACTGTATCTCTCTCGCTCTCTCATCTACTCTCTCTCTCATCTCCTCCCTCCCTCTCTCTCTCTCTCTCACACTTCTCTCTCTCTCCCTCTTCCCTTCTGTATCTCTCTCCCTCTTCCCTTCTGTATCTCTCTCCCTCCTCCCTACTGTATCTCTCTCTCTCTCTCTCTCTCTCATCTACTGTATCTCTCTCGCTCTCTCTCCTCTTTCTCTCATCTACTGTATCTCTCTGTCTCTCATCTACCTATCTCTCTCGCTCTCTCTCCTCTTTCTCTCATCTACTGTATCTCTCTCTCTCTCTCATCTACTGTATCTCTCTCTCTCATCTACTGTATCTCTCTCTCCTCTTTCTCTCATCTACTGTATCTCTCTGTCTCTCATCTACCGTATCTCTCTCGCTCTCTCTCCTCTTTCTCTCATCTACTGTATCTCTCTGTCTCTCATCTACCGTATCTCTCTCGCTCTCTCTCCTCTTTCTCTCATCTACTGTATCTCTCTCTCTCTCTCATCTACTGTATCTCTCTCTCTCATCTACTGTATCTCTCTCTCCTCTTTCTCTCATCTACTGTATCTCTCTGTCTCTCATCTACCGTATCTCTCTCGCTCTCTCTCCTCTTTCTCTCATCTACTGTATCTCTCTGTCTCTCATCTACCGTATCTCTCTCGCTCTCTCTCCTCTTTCTCTCATCTACTGTATCTCTCTCTCATCTACTGTATCTCTCATCTACTGTATCTATCTCTCTCTCTCCCTCCTCTATCTATCTATCTATCTATCTATCTATCTATCTATCTATCTATCTATCTATCTATCTATCATATACTGTTATAACATCAGCATTGTAATAGGAATACATACTAGAGTTTTTTTTCATAATACAATCAAAGCTTACCTGAAAGAAATCCCTTTTGTGTAGTGAGCACTGCCTCCAGTCTGTCCATCGCCTTCAGCTTCCTGGATTCCCATTGTGCATTGCATCTCTTCTATGCTGCTTGATTTCTTAACACTACATATCCCATCATGCATTGTACCCAGCAAGCAATGATAATGTTACATTGTTCAGAAGTTGAGTTGTAGCTCAGGAGTCAGGCTCTGCGAGATGTGGAGCACAAGGAAGTGAGTGAAATTGTGTCAGTACATTGAGGAAGTCCATCCTATGGATATCTTCAATAAGTAAGTTTACAACTTTTAGATGGATGTGGTTATTAGGAGTGGGATAGAACCTATGGAAATCCAGTATACAAATGCAGATTAATTTTTCATTTTTGAACATAGACACTTTAAAGCACTGTAAGGATGACCCTGATATTACAAGAACCATTTGTTCTTTCATCTGGTAACCAAAGCGGCTTAAAGTTCAGGAAAAGTGCAATTTTTATTTATTGACTTGCCCCTTATTCTGTTCCTGGTTCAAAACATATTCACATTATTAAAAAAAAAAAAAAAAAGAGGCTTTAAAAACACTAAAACAAATAAACCAACAAAAAGAATGAAAAATAAAGTTTACGTACAAGCAGTACAAGTCTGCAAAACAGAAAGCAGGTAAGCGTAAACAGGGAGGAAGGAGGTAATGAGACCTAATTAGGGTTAACTAAGGATTAATAAGAGGTTTAATAGGAACTATGTTGATGAATACAGGAAGCTTTTTATTTCACAATTGTAGGTTTGCTAGAACTGACATTAATTACACATCAAAGCAGATCAATGATTTGCACATAAGTACTAACAAAAATGCATTGTAACAATACTGTTACAATGTATTTATGGATAAAGCCTGCAAGCACTGTTAACTGGCTTATTTCATACAGCATCCATTGATAAGACAGCCGATCTCCAAGGGTTACACAAGGAAAGCTGCTTTCCTGGTGTAGTCTGTGGGAGCAGCGGTTAGGCGGCTCCAGCTATACTCCCCCCCCCCTCCCCCCTTCCACACTTCTACTGCCCCTGTAACGGCCTAGCCTTCACTGCACCCAGTCTACGCATGTGCAGGTTTAGGTCTGCCCTGTAACTGTGCAGCCACGAGATGTGGGTCTGTGCATGAGCGTGCACGCCATATAGGCGTGCAAGCTTGTGTGAATGATCCCCTAGGCTGGGCATAGACTTTTGTGTGGCCCTGCCGGCTCAACAAAAGCCAATTACTCAAATGACTTGTGTTGAAGGAGCCCGGACTATAATGTTTGGCTGAACGGTTTGGCTAAACGGTACATAACAGCTACAGTCACTGTTTATGTATTCTGACAGCGGTGGGCGCTTTTTTTAGAGCACAACCATGGCATTCAACTCTAAATAAAAACCCCTTTGTGATGGGACCCCAGCACAGGAAGGTTTAGCTCTACTAGGTTGTCACATCGGACTAGTCAGACTGGTGATTGTTGGACGACATGAGACTTTCTAACTTGCAGCCTTCAGCTAGTCTGAAGACAGCAATGAAATGAAGTACCGATACCGATACTTTTTCTCAAGTAATCAACGATGCCAGCTACCAATTGAGTTGTTGCAGACCCAACAGGGCAGACCCTTTTTTTAGTGTCATGTGACAGTTTTTCTAAAACAATGCAGACTTATGATTTTAGGGCAGTAGTGGAGCCTCAGGGCCTACTCACACCAGCAAACACTGCCACCCTGGTAGTTCTGCCACTGACTCCAAGCTGTAGAGGGACTACAAATCTCAACAATACATTATACAGCAACGCAGAATACCGCCAGCTATAGAGGACTACAAATCCCGACAATACATTATATGGCAATGCAGAATACTACCGGCGATAGAGGACTAAAAATCCCAGCAATACATTATACAGCAAAACAGAATGATATGAAGCTGCATACTCTGTGTTGATCACCAGTGCTATGCAGCATCTCTGGAGGCTGTAAGGGGTCTCACTAGGGCTGTTCGGGGTCTGACCAGGGCTGCGTGTGGGTCTTACCAGGGCTGTGTGTGGGTTTCGCCAGGGCTGTGAACAGTCCTCACCATGGCTGTGTTGGGTGGTGGGTGTCAACAGGGTTGTGCAGGCAGATGCTGCCGGCGGATGTCACCAGGGCTGTGCAGGCGGATGTAGGCGGCAGTTGTCACCAAGGCTGTACAGGCGGCGGGAAGGAGGAGATGTGCGGCCGGACCTGTGCTGTAAACAGCCGCCGCAAGTTTACCACAAGGCTGTTGTGATGTCCGCAGCAAGAGCAGGGCCTTACAGCAGCTGAATCTATTACAAAATGTAAATCGCTGTTATCGGCGCTTAGTATCGGGGCAGTTTCATGAGTACAATATGAATACAGATACTGGTATCGGTGCATTCCCACTCATTTGCTTTTATTATTTCACTATTACAGCTTTTCATTGTTTTTATTCTTTTTTTATTAGGTCTGGTAAATCCAGGTTAAGGGCTCTTGAATGCCTGCAAGCCGCTATTGATCTGCCACAAATCGCTTTAGAAGTCCACTACAGATCGCTTTTTAGAGCGTGGATGAATGGCGGTTTGCAGGCATTCAAGAGGCCTTTTTATTCCAGGGGGGAGTTTGCATTGCAATACTGCGCCGCAACCAAGTGCCAAGAGGTTGGCATGTGGTTGTGATGTGACCCTGTTGACCGCAATGGACAGCAAATTTGACAGCACCTCCTTCCAACAAGAACAGAGGTATAAAACCGACTGTGGCATGTGTACACATACGATTGACGCCATTTTAGATGGAGGGCGGTAAATACACAGATCAACCATACTTACCTGGAAGGGGAGATACCATGATCACGAAGTTGGTTCCCTCAGGTTGAGGTTCATCCATTGTACTCCGGGTGTGTTCACCCCTGCGGTTTCCCCAAATGTGGGAAACTCGGTTGCATAATTTGTGGTAGTGGGGGACTGCATTTGTGGTTTCCCCTAAAAAGAAAAATGTGGATCAACCAGCTGTTTTTACTGCCCCTTTGCCGTCTGTGTGGACGAGGCCTAAAAGAAAATTACTGAGTATAAAAATCCAAAACACAAAGTCAGTGGTTAATTATTTCAATAAATATTTGATTTCTTATTTGTACGCCAATCCCTACAGGAGCACTGGGGTGGTTTTCCAGCACAGCCACTGATTAGAACGAAGAGTCTTGGGTTATCCTACTCAAATTCAGCACTTGGTTTCATATGAGTTTGACAGGCCTGTTTTATATTTAGCAATTGATTGCAAATAAATACACGCTTGGCTGCAGGCAATGTTTCAGCCTCCTAGTGGATCAATTAAAAATCGCCCTTGCAGTGTGGACCTAACTGATCATGAGACTGGTTCTTCTCAATGTTTTCTCTATTTTCTTCCATGGCTGTGGGATTAAACATCAGTTCCAGGGAGCCAATTAGCTAATGTCTAATACTTTCCAGGAAACCCTGCAACTGTGCTAAAGCTTCAGGTTAAAGTGATCCTGTCACCACAGGGTCACCTACAATAAAAGACCAGCCCTGTAGAAGAATAGGCAGTGTATTTGCCTTTCTGGTGGCCAATGTCTTGAAATGCTAATGTTTCACTGCTCCCCAGCTGCTGCTGGTATTCGACTGGTTGGATGTGGTGAATCTCCCTACTACACACAGTGGTTCCTTCTATGGTGGCATATGAGCTGGTGGGAGAAACCACTGCTTGCGGCAAGAGGAGGTATATACATGGCCGTCAGTGTGAAATAACTGCACCAGCTGAGGAGTACAGTACTGAAGGCGCAGCATTTAAAGACATGGGCCACCAGGAAGGCAAGCCTTTGTCCACAGGCTTGTTTTTGTTTTTTTTTGTAAGAGATCCCATGGTGGCCTCTGTGCAAGAATAAATGCTGGTGGCCTCTCTGCTAGGATTAGTGCTGGTGGCCTTTGAGTCAGGAATAATGCAGGTGGCCTCTGTGGCAGTATGGATTTTGGAGGCCTCTGTGCAAGAATGAATTCTGGTGGCCTCTGTGTAAGAATGAGTGCTGGTGGCCTCTGTGTAAGAATGAGTGCTGGTGGCCTCGTGCCAGTATGGATGTTGGAGACCACTGTGCAAGAATGAATGCTGGTGGCCTTGTGTCAGGATGAATGCTGGTGGCCTCGTGTCAGGATGAATGCTGGTGGCCTCGTGTCAGGATGAATGCTGGTGGCCTCTGTGCCAGGATAACTGCTGTTGGTCTCTGTACCTGGTTGACGTGCCGATCCAATGGCTCCAATGCTTTCAGTCACTGATCCTAAAGTATGCAAATGGAGGACTTCTGACTTTTCTCTGACTTTACTTATCTTTATCCTTATTCCACATAAGTCAGAAAGTATGGTAGACAGTGGATCAGCATGACAGTCAGGCAACCAGCACTCTGAGAAGGAGGTTAGCAAAGGAAGCCCTTGTATTCTTTCATTAAAGGTTTCTCTAGGACACGGGTATCTGTGATCTTGATGCCGTCGCCACCTACGAATATGCTGCATAGCGATTGAAACAAAACACACTCACACACAATACACAGACTGCAGAGGCAGCTAGAAACACATTGTCGTAGCAGACAGACGTGACACATTATCCTGGGCCATGTTTGGTGACTTCCAACACTTTCCCTTCCAGTCTCACCATTCATGTCAGTGGAATGCACCTCTGCTGTCTTGTTACTCCAGGTTCAGAGCCCCCGGTGAGTGCCTCCAGCTCCATTTACCTGCCGGGGTTTATGATGTCCCTCATTAAATATGCAGTGAAATTTGCTGCCTATAAGCCTCTAGCACTGTGTACATCTTGGCCCTTCTAAGAACTTGCCAGGTCAGTGGCTTTCAAGGACTCGTGTCCTTGCACGAAGCACGGTCCATAATAAAGTGCAGCTGGCATCAAATATATTTTTCATGTTAGGTGACACATGTCATGAGTCAGTGCAACACTTCAGTTTATTATCCATCCCAAGGATTACAGTATTCCCCCTGAAAATGCCTTAATCTGTTTTTCTCTCCAGGAGGATGGTGCCATCTTTATTCAGGCATCATTTATGGTCAGCCTCTACTTCCTGGGCTAAGATGCCTTCTCAGAGATGACGCAATCATGTAACTTCTGGTGCACATGCAGTTATTGACTGCATTTGCAAATGCTTGACAGCCTTTGCTGTAGCCTCTTATTTTGTGAATTGCTACAAAGTTAAGCTGGCCATGCACGCTTTCTATTTCTCCCGTGGGCTGGATGTTTGTCTAAAATATATGTATTTTAAAGGGAACCTGTCAAGACGGATAAGTGACTTGGTAAGTAACTCATACAGATCAAGAGTCTTGACTTCATTGGTAAAGGTAAGGATGACAACTCCAGTAGCCTGGCAGCTTCCATCTATCTGTCCTAGCAGGCGTCTTTCAAATGCTGGGATAAAAAAAAGTAAATATTAGTTAAAGAAAAGTGAAGGAACTAATACAAGCCAATCAGAAGCTATTTAAATATTGTAACTGCCCTGTACTCATAAAAACATCTCAGGCTTCCTTTACATGGGTGGCAAGGGGGCAGTAAAACCAGACGATCTGCGGTTTTATCGCCCCCTGGTTGGCTGCTGCAATGTCAGCACTGTGGCAGAACAGTGCTGTATACATTGCTGTGGCCACTATTCTTTGCGTTTACTGGAGGCCTCTGTTCCGAGATGAATGCTGGTAGCCTCTGTCAGTGTCAGGATGAATGCTGGTATCCTCTGTACCAGGATGAATGCTGGTGGCCTCTGTGCCAGGATGAATGCTGGTATCCTCTGTACCAGAATGAATGCTGGTGGCCTCTGTGCCAGGATGAATGCTGGTGGCCTCTGTGCCAGGATGAATGCTGGTGGCCTCTGTGCCAGGATGAATGCTGGTGGCCTCTGTGCCAGGATGAATGCTGGTTGCCTCTGTGCCAGGATGAATGCAGGTGGCCTCTGTGCCAGGAAGAAATGCTGGTGGCCTCGTGTCAGGATGAATGCTGGTGACCTCATGTCACGATGAATGCTCGTGGCCTATGTTGCTAGGTGAATGCTGGTGGCCTATGTGCCAGGATGAATGCTGGTTTTCTCTTTCTCATAATAAATGCTGGTGGCCTCTGTGCCAGGATGAATGCTGGTGGCCTCTGTGCCAGGATGAATGCTGGTGGCCTCTGTGCCAGGATGAATGCTGGTGGCCTCTGTGCCAGGATGAATGCTGGTGGCCTCTGTGCCAGGGAGAAATGCTGGTGGCCTTGTGTCAGAATGAATGCTGGTGGCCTCTGTGCCAGGATGAATGCTGGTGGCCTCTGTGCCAGGATGAATGCTGGTTTTCTCTGTGTCAGAATGAATGCTGGTGGCCTCTGTGCCAGGATGAATGCTGGTGGCCTCTGTGCCAGGATGAATGCTGGTGGCCTCTGTGCCAGGGAGAAATGCTGGTGGCCTTGTGTCAGAATGAATGCTGGTGGCCTCTGTGCCAGGATGAATGCTGGTGGCCTCTGTGCCCGGATGAATGCTGGTGGCCTCTGTACCAGGATGAAACGGTGGTGGCATTGATGTCTAAAAAAATATACATCATGTTGTGTTTGACAGTGCAACCATTGCAATGAATAAGGCTGCACCAAAACCGTGTAGGTACATGGTTGCAGTGCAGTATTGCAATAGGAACTCCCCATTAGGATGAAAGAAAAAAACAACTGCATTTAGAAGGCAGTCTAACCTCCTGAATGCCAGGCAGCCACTGTTCCACTGCCCTTTGAAAAGGGGTCCACCACTGATCACTTTTTAAAGGGTGATGGAGGCTTCCGCTCCTGTGTGATGTATTAAAAAAATGTCCCATATTTCAGCGGGACCCAGCCTACTTTTATAAAGGCAATCAGCAATAGTGATAGCAGATAAATAAATACCCATAGGTCCTGTAAATCTCCTCCCCATATGTGATGGCACCATAACATAATAAGGCCTATTTCACCTACACGTGAACAGCACCCAGCCATCTTTTCCTTAACATGTGCTTGAACGTCAGATCTTCAGTTATTTCTGGGAAAAGACATTTTATACAAGTAATCATTGGCTGAGTCATGGAAACAATCACTGCACAACCTACCCACATTTAAAAAAAACAACTATATATCCAAAAAAGATGATAAGATCTGAAGTTTGCAGGGAATGGACATTTGTTGGACAATGGAGGGAGCTTGGGTTTTCCTATCCATCAAAGCATCTGACCACGTATGCGGTCTTGATTCCCGTGAATGATGTGTTTATTGTGCACAAGCAATACAAATAAAAACAACTCTGCAGTCATGCAGATAATTTGCCAATGTTGCATTGTCCCAGCAATCACTGGAGAAAAAGTTCAGGCTTGCATTCACCAGCATTCTTGTTAATGCACATTGCCATGTGTAATCAGATGCATCACAGCACCTTTTGGAATGGCAAAACCAAGGATAAATCACCTGCTGCGTGCAAGACAAGTCCTGTCCCCAGCCTGCTATGAAAGAGTCTTGCCATTAGAGTGGAGGGAACGAGTCTTTTGTTCAATGTGCTGGAAAAAGTCTTGTCTCCATTGTGGTGGGAACCAGTCCTCTCTCCAGTGTAGTAGTATATAGCCTTGTCTCTAGTGTGGTGGGAATGAGTTCTGTCTACAGTGTGATGAAAATAAGTTCCTTCTTCATTGTGGCATATACCAGTTCTGTCTCCAGTGTGATAGGAACGAGACTTGTCTCCAGTTATGCAGAAAGGAGTCTACAATATGGTGAAAACAAGTCCTGTCTCCAGTGTGACAGGAATGAAAGTGTGGCTGAAAGGAGTCCTGTCACCAGCATTTAAGTCCGGTCTTCAGTGTGGTGGGAACGAGCCCTATCACCACTGTGGTGGAAATTAGTCCTTGTCTTCAGTGTGGTGGGAACGAGTCTGGTCACCAGTGCGGTGGAAAAGAGTCCCATCTCCAGTGTGATGGGAACAATCCCTGTCTCTATGGCGTTAAAGGAGTCCTGTCTCTGGTGAGGCAGAAATAAAGTCCTGTCTCCAGAAATTAGTTGTCTCCAGTGTGGAGGGAAACCAGTCCTGTCTCCACTGTGATGAGACGGAATCTTGTTTCCAGTTTAGTGGTAGTGAGTTCTTTCTCCAATGTGGCAGAAACAAGTCCTGTCTTCAATGTAGCGGGAACATGTTCTGCCTCTGCCTTCTGATGTGGTGGAAATGAGTTATGTCTTCAGTATGGTGGTAAAAAGACCTCTCTCCTGTGTGGTGGAAATTATCCCAGTCTCTTGTGTAATGGGAACAAACCCTGTCTTCAGTGTGGTAGAAAAATATCTGGTCTACAGTGTGGCAGAAATGAGGACAAAAATCCTGTCTCCAGGGTAGCCGAAAGGAGTCCTCTCTCCATTATGGTGGGAATAAATCCTCCAGTGTGTCAGAGACGAGTCCTGTTTCCAGTGTGCTGGGAAGGAGCTCTGTCTCTATTGTGGTGGGAAGGAGCTCTGTCTGAAGTATGTCAGGAATGAGTCATGTCTCCAGTATGGTGGAAATGAGCCCTGCCTCTAGTGTGATGGAAAGGAGTTCTGTCTCTACTATGGTTGAAAGGAACTCTGTCTGAAGTATGTCGGGAATGAGTCCTATCTCCAGTGTGGTAGAAATGAGTCCTGTCTCTAGTGTGGTGGAAACAAGTTCTATCTCTATTGTGGTGGGAAGAAGCTCTGCTTCCAGTGTGGCAGAACTTAGTCCTCTCTCCAGTGTGGCAGGAACGAGTCCTATCTCCAGTGTGGTGGGAAGGAGTCCTATCTCCAGGGAGGTGGGAATGAGTCCTATCTCCATTGTGGTGGGAATGAGTCCTATCTCCATTGTGGCGTCAACGAGTCCTCTCTCCAGTGTGGCGGCAATGAGTCCTATCTCCATTGTGGCAGGAACAAGTCCTATCTCCATTGTGGTGGGAACGAGTCCTATCTCCATTGGGGTGGGAACGAGTCCTATCTCCTTTGGGGTTGGGAACGAGTCCTATCTCTATTGTGGGGGGAACGAGTCCTATCTCTATTGTGGTGGGAACAAGTCCTATCTCCATTGGGGTGGGAACGAGTCCTATCTCCATTGTGGTGGGAACAAGTCCTATCTCCATTGGGGTGGGAACAGGTCCTCTCTCCAGTGTGGCGGGAACAGGTCCTCTCTCCAGTGTGGTGGGAACGGGTCCTCTCTCCAGTGTGGCAGCAGTGAGTCCTCTCTCCAGTGTGGCGGGAACGGGGCCTCTCTCCAGTGTGGCGGGAACGGGGCCTCTCTCCAGTGTGGCGGGAACGGGGCCTCTCTCCAGTGTGGCGGGAACGGGGCCTCTCTCCAGTGTGGCGGGAACGGGGCCTCTCTCCAGTGTGGCGGGAACGGGGCCTCTCTCCAGTGTGGCGGGAACGGGGCCTCTCTCCAGTGTGGCGGGAACGGGGCCTCTCTCCAGTGTGGCGGGAACGGGGCCTCTCTCCAGTGTGGCGGGAACGGGGCCTCTCTCCAGTGTGGCGGGAACGGGGCCTCTCTCCAGTGTGGCGGGAACGGGGCCTCTCTCCAGTGTGGCGGGAACGGGGCCTCTCTCCAGTGTGGCGGGAACGGGGCCTCTCTCCAGTGTGGCGGGAACGGGGCCTCTCTCCAGTGTGGCGGGAACGGGGCCTCTCTCCAGTGTGGCGGGAACGGGGCCTCTCTCCAGTGTGGCGGGGACGAGTCCTGAACATTTGAGGGTTTTTTCCTGCATTTGGTGCGCGTCTCTATTGGGTCCCTGGACGCACAGCAAACGCGGAACCGTAGTACATGTTGCAAATTTGGCGACATTCGTTCCACATTTTCTTCCCGCGTGTTCTCGTACGTGCAAACGTGTGGAGAAAAACCATGTACCAGCAATGCAAGCCCGTTCTGCCTTTGTGCGCGTATCGTGAAAGCGTGTTGAAGTGCACACTTTGGTTTTCTATACACCCTGGTGTGAACAGGGCTTCATTGAAAAAAGTTCAATATCACTTTAAGTCGCCCCCACCTTCTACAAAGATTGTCTCCCACCCCAAGGACCACTGCCATTTCCTGAATATTGCAAAAAAACAGAAAGCCGGTCAAGTTACGGTGGCGTTCTTTAATACCATTGAAGGGTTACTTGAACCTGGACTTGATGCAGAGCACAACACGGGCTGCCAGAAAAGGGTTAAAAGCAGTGGGGTTAACCCCATGTGCTGACCCAGAGGCTGCAGGTCCCTGACAGGGCTGCTGGGACATGGAGCTTCCCATGTCGCTGTCTAGGGCTGGAGGTGTGCATGGCATGGGGGGCTGTGTGCTTTAACCCTTTCCCCGGGGCACAGGCAGGCGGGCAGGGCTGAGCTGTGGAGCAGGAGAGGACAGGGTTAAGTCGGAGGGTGGCAGGTCTGGCTGGGTACGGGGTGGGGAGCTGTGGGAGGTACCGGCACAGAGGCTGAGCTGGAGGATAAAGTTTCACTATATACCCGCTATGGCTGCGGAGAGAGGAGGCTGCAGGGAGGACGTGTGACACTACATAGCCTGTCTATAGTTCGTCTGCCTCCCTTCCAGCACCAATCACAGCCAGCTCAGGGCCCTTTGCCAGCAGACCAGCAGGTAAGTGGCACCTGGCACTGGGGGAGGGGAAAAATAATGCATTGCAGGGGGTGAGTATAGGCATTCCAGCATGTCTGCTGTACTGTATACCATGGGCACTGCTGTGTGTGTGTCTCCTTCACCCTCTACAACATGTACACTCTCTGTATTTACTGTATACTCCTCTACAACATGTACACTCTCTCTCTCTCTATACTCCTCTGTAACATGTACACTATATATACCCCTATATACTTATCTGCAACATGTATACTCTCTATATATACTAATCTACAACATGTACACTCTCTATACTCCTGCAACATGTAAACTCTCTATAT
>NW_017307216.1:420861-424420 GCF_000935625.1 Nanorana parkeri
CTGCTCTGTAGCATGCATACTCACTATATATACGCCTCTACAGCATGTACACCCTCTATATATACTCCTATATACTCATGTCAACATTTACACCATCTGTATATACTCCTCTACAGCATGTACACTCTCTATATACTCTGCTCTACCTTGACCTATAAAATGAGGATACAAAGAGGCTTCGCTCTGGTATATGCCCCCTGGCACAATGGCATACAGTACAGTCTGTGACATGGCTCTGTTTCATCCGGGGTAACACCAGGCACACATAGACCTCATTGACCATATTCATCTCATTTAATGACATGTGACCTTACTATACTGTACAAATAAGCTGTAGGTTACGTCTATAGGCTCCGCTGTCTGTAGGATGGTTAGACTTGTGTGTGTATATTACGCCCTTTATACATGGTTATGGGTAAAGATAAACGAGACATACACTGCTTATAGTATAAAAATAAGATCTAGGTTACATGCATAGGCACTGCTGTCTGTAGTATACGTTTATTATTATTATTATTATATAAGATTTATATAGTGCCAACACTTGGCACAGCTCTTTACAAAATATAGTTAAAGGCGTGTATACAAAACTGTCTGCACTATATTATTACTATTATTGTTTTTATTATTTATTATTATTATTATTGTTTTGATTATTATTTGTATTACTATTATTGTTATTATTGCTATTTTATTTATAATATAATACAGGATTTCTATAGCGCCAACAGTTTGGGCAGAATCCTTTTTAAAGATATGTATACATTGGGCCCTTTCTGCACTGTTTATAGTTAAAAAACAAAAACCGATAAACACAACCTACACCACTTAACATACACACTCCTTATCATACACCAATTATACCAAAACAATAAGCTATAGGTTACGTATACAGGCACCGCTGTCTGTAGTTTATTTTAAAGCCTTGTATACATTGTGTTTTTTTAATACGCGGTTATCATTAAAAAACGATGATAAACACAACCAATGTGTAGTCACGTTTACATGATGGGTGGGCTGGTTATAATTAATAACAAGCGCAACGTAATACGTGATAGTATGGTTTCTATGGAACGCGTTCTGTTATGTACTCCATGTTATACGTAGTCTGTACGTGCATTGGTGAGGACAGTGTTTATACCATTGGTAAAGATTTTCAGCTTGTGGGTGTGAGTTTTAATGTATTCGTCCTGTTCTGTTTTATTGTTTTTGTTTGTAATATTTGTAGACTTTATTATGATGCTTTTTGTCTATATTGCTATGCTATTTTGCTATAATAAAGTGTAAATATCAATGTGTTTGTGTGATGTATATCATTGTTGGCTGTGGCTTTACAATGTGTTTTTTAGTATGCCTAGCTCTGATATTCTTTATTTTTTATCTTCCTGAAGTGTTATGTGTATTATTTGTGTTGTATTTTATAGGCACGTACACAGTGTATGTAGAGACAAATGATAAAAAGTACAGAACAGTGTGTACTGATTATGCTCTATAAAAATAAAAAGTGTGTGTGTGTGTGTGTGTGTATATAAAATATATATATTATTTTGAAAATATAATAAAAAAATAAGAAAGAATAGAAAAATAATAATAATAATAATAATAATAAAATATATATATACTATGACACATTGATTTACGTTATTCCAAACCACGTGCTATGCACATTATCATTACCAATCGTTATCTCATTGGATTGATAAAGACTGCACAGGCTCATCTATGGCATTCAATATAACATATTACGTGTGTGTGTATATAGAGTGTTATTTGTTATAGTGCATGTCAGCCTGTTGAAAGGATAAGGAGCAATGTGCAAAGTACAGTAACCAATATCAGCCAATCAGAATGTATTTGCTCTTTTATGTGTCCTGTAAATGGATTGGAGGGGGGCCTCTGGTTGTGATGGGTTCCAGCGTTCTCTAAACTGCCTTTTTTTTGAATAAGCGCTAGGGAGAGAGTAGCCCTGCGCCGCATTACTCTTTATTATAAATCCAAGGCATGCACTGACATTTTCTCTTTTTTTGTGCTTTTTTTCAATAAGGAATGCAGTGATGACGTGCCGAGTACAGTAAACTGGTGGGCAATCCTCTTATTTTTGCCGATTGGCCGGTCAGGGTTACTGGCCTGCACAGCTCGTTGTTGCTCGTTTCATTGCTTTATTGATTGAGCCCCAAATGGGATAATATTGGATTTGGGACACAGATGTGCATTATTCAGACACGATGACACAGAATTCAAGGGACTGTCCGTTACATATGGCAGTCAGCAGGCCAGGGAGATGAAATTAAATGAGGCACGAAACCTTAAGTGCTAGTATTTTATTTTTTAGATGCTGCTTTACATGGATGTTAACTGTTCCTGTTATGTACATAGACTTGTTACATGACATTGAACTACACGGGAGAACATGGTATTTGTGTTTTATGTAGAACACTACTACAGTAGAGAACACTGTTTTGTAGTTGACCGGACACACAATAAACACAGGGACATTAGAAGATTGCTTGTTTTATTTACCTAGCTCAGGTTTAAGGTTGAACGCTCAAGTCTGAGTAGTTTGAACCAGTTGATATACATTCATATCCTTTAAACATGTATGTAAACCTACCAAGTCCCATAATTGCAGAGGTCATTGTCAATATTTTTTTATCAATAAAAAAAAAAACCTGGTGATCCTGTCATGAAGCTCCTTGTTCCCTGGTTGTGCCAACACGCACTGTATTCCAGTTGTGCACTTGTTTTGTCACCCTGATACATGGGCTTCTGATAGCGTCACCGTGATATAGCAAACTAAATGCCATTCAGCTTGGCTTTATATCTATTAAGAAAGGGTTAGGCATTGGCTGTGGTGTTTTTGTTGTCTATGTCCTTGTTTGACAGCTTTCTCTAATGGTATCACATGAGTGCCACATGAGAAACCGGCAGCTAAGCTTTTTATCAGGAGACGGCAGCAATGGCAGCCTCGATTTTTCTCCAGTGATAGATGTCTTTTTAACCTGCATTAAGGACAGAGAAATGTGTCTGATCTGCTTCTAAAAAAATGTAGTTTCCTGGCTGTCAGTGTTGGTCCAACCATTGATGTTTATCAGCCAAGGCTGCCTCCATGTCTCTCTCATGCCAGGCTTCTTTTATTTAATGTGCAGCTAGAGTAGTGCATTGGTCCTTAAAAAAACATCTGCTCTGTTTTGGTAGCCCTTCTCTTAAAATGCAGCGTTGAATACCAGCTTCCCCGGCTGTGTGCAATGGTTCCCCCCCATTGGTTTGTATGTTCTGTAGTAACTTACAAGCTGGTGGAAGTCTGTGGTGGAAGGAATGGGTATTCACACACCCCGTTACTTGAAACGCCAGTGCTTCTCTGGCACCCCAAGACATGGCTCACTGGAAAGGGTAGTACCTCTTCTTTTACAGGGCTGGTGTTTTCTTAATAGTATGTTAAGGGACACAGGATGAAGCATTCACGTATGTCTCCAGCTACAGGGATCCTCTAGCCTTTCCTGCAGATGTTCTTGTGACTATGGTCATTTTTTTTTTTTTTTTTGGTCAAATTTTTCCCCTC
>NW_017307216.1:424585-434893 GCF_000935625.1 Nanorana parkeri
ATTTTTCCCCTCTGGAACTCCTTCCTCACTTGTTCCACAGGATCGAGATGGAGGACATTCCAGTGATTCTAATAGCTCTGAAGTGTCACAGGTGGACTTGGTACTTGGACCTTGTCAGGCTTTCTAAATTGTATGGATTTCCAAGGATCAGTGTATCACCCTGTTTCTGAGTTACAGGCTTTAATGGCATGGCTGTTGCAGCTCAGGTCCTAAGAGACAGATGTGTGTTGGATTTGGTTATCCTTACGCTCTTGAACGCTAGAAAATTCTCTTCTCGCAAAGTCTCTATTTGTTGCGTTTTGAAAGTGTATTTTTCTTAGTGCAGGGAACGGAAGTTCCAACCCCAGAGGTATTCCGTTGGACGAATCCTGTCTTTTGCCTGGTCTGGATCAGTGGCCTTTAGTACCATCATGGGTCAAGTCTTCGCCTTGGTGGTTCTATTTCAGAGACCACCTGCCTCTAATTCCGCTGTTAAGGTCTTTGTTCAGGGTGTTGCTCACATTATGCCTGCTGTACGTTCCCAAGCTACTCCGTGGGATCTCAACCTGCTACTGTCGATTCTTCAGAAACCACCCTTTAAACCTATTAGGGATAATATTCCTCTACCTTACTCACAAGGTTGCATCTTTCATTGCCATCACTTCTGCATGGTGCTACACAAATACAAGGTTGTTTTGAGGCCCAACGCCTCTTTTCTTCCCAAGGTGGTTTCTTCCTTTCACCTCCACCAGGGCATAGTTCTACCATGTCTCTATCCTACTGACATCCTCCACAAGAATGTGGTTTCTTCCTTTCACCTCCACCAGGGCATAGTTCTAACGTCTCTTTATCCTATGGACATCCTCCATAAGAAGGTGGTTTCCTCCTTTGACTTCCATCAGGACATAGTTCTACCATCTCTCTATCCTACTGACATCCTAAGGAGGTGTGTAGATGTGGTGCTTGCAGGTTGAGTTTCTCTATGCTACAGCTTCCTCTTAACAGTCTGACACTCTGTTTGTCATTCCAGTCCGCAGAGAGGTCAACCTGCTTCACGTGCCACGATCTTGTTCTACTAGGTGGACATTCAGGCCTTGATTAATGCTGTAAGGTTCTTCATACGGTTCTGTAGGCCGTTGAGCCACCTCTTTTAACCTGCTGGTTATTTGTGGGCCTGTTAGCCTTTTGTTTGCTGTGTTGCCCACCCCTCAGTTTGACTGGTTTTGGATGCCTCAATGTACCGGAATACTCTATCCTGTGTCCCTCAATGGACAGTTAATAAAATAGGATTTTTGTCTTACTAATGGAGTAAATTAAAGGACACTGGTTCCACCCCTTTTGTTCTTATGTTCCCTTTTACTATTACTTGCTACCAAACTGAGGCAGGCTGTGCCCAGCTGCCATTACAGCTTTGTTTTGCCTGTGGTGACAGGGTCACTTTAAGCATGAAACCTTACTCCTAATGGTCCCCTTTGCATTTGTTATTTTGCATCTGTTTCTTAGAGCCGTATTAAAGCAGAACTATAGGCATGTATAAATAGCCTGCATTGAAATTGGTGTAAGCTATATATACTTAAAAAAAAAAATTTGAAATGTATTTCAGTCTATTTTATTATTGCCCTCATGTAATACCCTGTGGACCAGCAGATAAAAAGGGCAACACTGTATTGCACATTGCTGTCAGTCAAGTAGAGAGAGAGTGCTAAGAGGAGGAGAAGGGAGGGGGGTTCTGTAAACCTCTTAAATCCATTATTACAGGTCAGGGACCTGGCTTTGCTGTCTGGCCGGAATAAGTAAATCTCAAGGCAAGCTTAACAGAATTTTAGATTATTTTGACCTTTTGATGCATACAGACGTGGACAAATTTGTTGGTACCCCAACATGATAAAAAAAAAAGAGCCCACAATTTTCTATTAATTTAGCTAGTAGCCCATAGTTGTGTAAAATGTACCAGTGTTTTGAATGTCTCCTCGTGTTGTGCTAAAATATACCCTGTAATGGTTGTTTCTCTTATTTTCTGTCATGCGTATAATGGAAAAACCAGCAATATTGCCCATAAGGATCAGATATTGGTTTTTATTTTCTGATTCCAGAAACATAATGGGATTTGGTTGCCGTGGGCCGTACAACTATTTTTAAGTGAACAGCACTGTGTTAGTGATTGTATGTTTTTTGTTACATCTTCTGTGCTGATGCTGCCTGTTGTATTTATCTGTGAATCAAGGGAAACAAGTAATTGGCAATGTATTGATGGTCTGTCACTTTTTACTTATATGCTCATCCAGACTTGGTGAGCACGTTGAGAACTCTGAACCCCCCTCACCATTTCCTACAATACGAAATTCATACTTCAAAAACCATTTATTGGAGTAAGTGCTTTGCATTGTCAGTTGAGGTTTAGAGTAGTTGGCGTCCTCTTTAAATCAGAGTAATCGTATTGTGCATGTTCATGTTTGGGGTATGGGGATGGCATGTGCTGGCTCTACTGTGCAAATTAGACAAATCACTACTGGTACTATTTTTCTTCTGACAGGTTCCCTTTATTTGCAGGATCTGAAGGTGTTTTTGCTGCCTATCTGTGCAGTAGACGAGAGCTGATAGAAGTATTCAAACTGGGCACTGGTGGCTTACTTTGAGTATATTCAATGATTAATGGTTAGGGGTGGAAGGGAAATGGAAGTACAGGTGAGAGGGATGGAAGGGAAATGGAAGTACAGGTGAGAAGGGCAATGTGGGTGGGGATATGGGTGAGGGGAAGGGAGATGAGGATGGGAGTACAGGTGATGGGAAAGGGCTAAGAGGGTTGGAGTACGGGTAAAGGGCTACGAGGGTTGGAGTATGGGTGATGGGAAAGGGCTATGAGGGTGGAATTTGAGGTGATGGGTAAAGGCTATGAGAGTGGTAGTATGGGTGACAGGAAAGGGCTATGAGGGTGGAAGTTGAGGTGACGGGTAAAGGCTATGAGGGTGGTAGTACGGGTGACGAGAAGGGCAATATGCGTGGGAGTACAGACGAGGGGAAAGACTGTGGGAGTACGGGTGAGGAGGAAGGGCAAGGTGGGTGAGTGTACAGGTGAGATTAAGGGACACACTACAATCAAAAATGATCAATTCGACTCACTAACCCCATAATCATTTCCAATTTTTGTTTTATCTAAATGCTAACTGTGTATGGAGCAAACCACAATGACAAGGTCATTACCTTCTGTTAAAAAGCTTCCAGTGTTAAGGTGCCCACACACCTTACAATTTATCTGCAGATTTTCTGTGGCCAGATGGAAAAAGTGCAACAGATTGGCCCAGGTGGAGATTATTCCATCCACACAGTTAAGCATAGATGGAGCAATCTGTTGCACCTTTTCCATCTGACCACAGAAAATCTGCAGATAAATTGTAAGGTGTGTGGGCAGCTTTAGGTGGGATTCATTGTACAATGCTCTGGAGACTAACTTGGCTTACAGTGCTTACAGCTTCTAGTACTCTTTCTAGTTGCAAGCACAAAATATTTAAAAGAGAAGTAAAGCCGACCCTTTTTATTTACTAATCTATTCCTGTGACCCAAAGTTGGCAGCAGCCTATTGCCCGCTATCACCTGACAGCACAGAGCAGTCCTGTCCAATGCCGGATTTAAGTTGCGTGGAGCGTATGTATTACTCTCCCAGCACTTCTTCTTTAATAAAACTTGATGGTGCTTTCTTTTTTTTATCTTCTTCGAAGGCAGTATAAGTGTTGGATGTGATATCACTTTTTCTTGAATAATTAAGGGCTTCGGGTCCCAAGTTGTCAGGCCAATGGTGTGAGGAAATTGCCCAGCAGCACCCAAGCTCATCTGGGGCCCCTCGGTGAGGTGGTGTTACCTGTATGCAGGTGCAGCTCTTTATACTGTTCATGACATAACAAGACTCTTTGCTCTCTGCACAAAGTCCGAGGAGGGGGGTGGAGTGTCTTCTGCCTGGATCTGACACATCAAAATGGGCCAGAGCTGGGGGGTGGGGGGACTGTGATGGGG
The DNA here is from genome assembly GCF_000935625.1 of Nanorana parkeri. Lineage (NCBI taxonomy): Eukaryota > Metazoa > Chordata > Amphibia > Anura > Dicroglossidae > Nanorana > Nanorana parkeri. The sequence goes on from NW_017307216.1 coordinate 428,573, forward strand.
GTGGATACGTCGGAGTCCTGCCATTGCCATGGTTACTGTCATTCTGTATTTGGCTAGGACTTTGCAGGTGCTGTTTTTGTATATTGGTCATCTGTTGTCTGTAGAACACTATTTCCTTCACTTGTGTTCAGAGCTGCGGTGTAATCAGATATAGCAATGGAGATGAGTCAGTCTGTTCCTTTTTTGTGTTTTTGTATTGAGTATCAAGCAGTGCGAGATAGACTGCAAGTAAATATGGCAACTCAGACATATACAACTACAGTATAGTTAGAGGGCGGAGACTCCGGTCATGAGCTGAGCCCGAGATGGTGGATGAATACGAGGGGACTTTACTTCTCAGACAACTCTTGCTTAGCCACCTGTATCCTCCAAGTGGAGGCAAGAGCGAGTAGACACCCTTGGCAGTGGCAAGTGGCCTAAAAAAACTTTCTGACCTATTTGTATATTCTAAGAAAGGTATTGGGCATCAAAGCTGAACTCCGGGATAAGCAAATATATTTTGAAATGCAAGAGTCATGTGTGCTTTGTGTATTTTTTCCAGACCTGTGCAGTAATCCAATGTGAAACTTTGTCCTGTAATAAAGACCGGTCACTTTAGCGCTCTCTCGTTGTGCAGGGAGACTGGTCTTGTCTCCACCCCTCCTGTAGTTGACTGCTGGCAGCCTGTAGTAGGTAGGGCCTACTGGGTCCCTCCCACAGCTCTGCTCTCTGTGCAGGCTATGTACAGCACAGTGATGATATCGCTCCTACTTTTGCATGGTATTATCTGGGTTTTCAAAGGCAGTTGGTGCACACAGAATTACTTTATATCATTTGTGGACATGGAGTAGGGTATTTAAATAAAAAGGTTTTTTTTTTTTTACAGAGGTTACATAGTAAGTCAGGTTGAAGAAAGTCCATCAAGTTCAGCTTTTTATGTCCACCAGAACCCAAAATGTAACCGTTCTTGCATGATCTGATCTGCCAGGCCAGTGGCCCTCTTCATGTTAAATATGAACTTCAGACTGTAATAATCAGAAATAGCGGGTTTGTCTCAGTTTCTGAGACTAGAAGAAATGCTGACTTTAGCTGTTTTCCCAAACCTTTCAGAATAGTCGGGGCCTGTGTCCATCGTGCTTTCAGATCACTGGGAGTCAGGGGAGCCATCCTTCCAAAGTCCTGTTCCTTCCCCCAGCTTTGCATCTTCATAAGAAGTACAGAAAACAAGGCTTTTGTTGACTTGTAGGGGCAGACCTTTACAAAGCATACAAGGCATTATGTGACTGGACAGCGGAAGATCATGGCGTTCATATACCCCTTGTCCTAGGACAGACCGTCTTGTATGCTTTGAATACGAGATGATTTATCAATGGAGGAGCTGCTGCGTGAGAGACCTGCTCTGATTACTGTGCCTTTACCCACATTGTTTCACTACTGGAACTTCACTGGTAACACAATTTTCCAGTACACTTTACCACTAGCCTGCAGAAAAAAAACACCAAATTACACCGCCTTATAATTTGCATTAAAAACAGGGGCTTTTTTCAAAATATGTGGAAGCCACGCTGCTTCGTCAAGGCCCCTCTGTGTAGTGTGGTCCTAACTCTACCCTACGAGAGCCTCCATCTTGGAGCATATATATAAATTGAGTACAGGTATGCCTGGAGATAGCCCATCTATCCTTTAAAGGAGTAGGGACACACCAGAAGGCCAGTACATCACAATGGCTGCACTGGCCACACTGGTTGGCCACACTGGGGACTTTAGCTGCCATTGTGATGTAAAGAGTGTAATTTATTTATTTTTTGCTGGAAAATGTTTGTGTTTTATACTGTGAAAAGCCCTTCCATGTGCACCTTACTCTAGAAACTAGTTAAAAATTCATTTGTGCGGTTGCCATTTTTGTTCCTCTTGCCAGGACTTTAGCGGTGACCTCACTGTCAGAGGCCGCATGTAACTAAAAATATTCAAGACAGAAGAAGTAGCCACCAGTGGGGCACATATCATTAGATGTGCCTTATTGGTACCCATCTTATGCCCAATAAAGTGTTTGCCCAAGAGAAAGTGTTAATCTAATAAGGTTGAGTAACTGCTAGTACTGGATGGATGCCATATTCACCACTGCTCTCCTGCCACTATACTATCTTCAAACCATTAATAGTCTTCCAGATGACAGAAACTATCCTTATCTGGAGGACTGTAAAGCCTGAGCCTTCTTGATAATAAATTGCATACCTTTTTATATTGCTACATGTCCACTTCCACATGGGTTCTGTTTTCGAAAATAGACATTTGAAGTGTTTTTTTCCTGGAATTGAAGTTGCTTTCAGAGCCGCGCAAGAAGTGCTTGTCAGAATTCTGATTGGCTTGTGCATGACGCAAGAAATAGACCGGAAATGAAGGCTTATTGTGATTCATCTTCTGCTTGATGTTTTTAAATCCATCCAAATAGATCTGTGTTTGGGCTTTCCACTCTACTCTTCAAACTGCTGCTAAGCAATGACGACTTAAAAGAAACCATTCTATCGTCCAGCTTAAAGGAAATGTGGATTCCTTCCTAAGTATTTTAGATATGTTGTACACGTGACTTTGATCAGCCTAAAGGAAATCCTCTTATTAATGTGGTAAGGGGTTTGTTTTTTATATATGTAGGAACATTCAAACCCCAGAATTTAGGAGCCAGTCAGTCTAGGACGCATAAGGAGCCAGAGAACACAAGTGACAGTTCTACATCATCTTTTATCTTTGTACGTTTTTTACGATTTCTTTCATTGGCTACCTGTTTTTATTTTTAGAGGGGGGTGGGTTTTTTCCTTTCCACCCTGTTTTAATGTTCTGTACTTAAATGTACATGTGTCCACTGTATTTGCTCATTACTTTGATTTACATTAGTTTGGGTAGTTAAATCTCTAGTATAGTCAGAAAGGTTATGGTGAGATAGTCTGAAAGGATCCAAAAAGCCTCATACCCTGCCTGATTATATTGTTGTGTTGGTCCCCAAGGCCTAATCCACAGATGCCATAGTTTCCATACTCTGGACTGATGGTGAAAGGAAGCCTGAAACTGCTTTATGCGGTTTGGAATAAACTAGCAGTCTTGGATGTACAATTGGCTCTGGCCCTGTCCACTATCCTAAAACAAGCAATAGACTCCTCACTTTTGTTAGATTTATGGTGGGAGTGAGCCATGCAGATAACCTCTGTTTTAAGAATGCACTACTGTGGATAGCATTGAAAGGAAAATAGTCTTCGCTCCACCTTAGAAGGTCTCGGGTCCGGGTGCATAGCAGGTTCATGCTGAAAGCTCATCCATGCTCCACCCTTATAGTACATAATAAAAAAATACCGCACACCTTTATTCACACCATGAATAAAAGCTTTATTCACCCGCTTCAACACACAGCCATCACCACCTAGTAGACCGCCCACCTGTGACCTATTTCACCCTTATGGGTTTGGTTGTAGAGACTTCTATGGCCAAGCTTGTGAGGGTGAAATGCGCCGAGGTTGGCGGTCTATTAGGTGGGGTTGTCAGTATGATGCTATGAGTTGAATGAAGCTTTGTGCTGCATTTTCATTATGGATGGTTGATGGCATATTATAGGAAAAACCTCTGGTCCTTCCTTTCTCTTTTCTTGACTAGTTCTCTGTTTTGGCAATATTTGACTTGGTATACCCAGGACAAGGACTTGTGTACTAATTCTGGTACAGAGACACTGTAGTTTGTTTTCAGTTGGTACACATTTTAAGTTATTGAGTTTATAAAAAAATGTATTGTTGTTGTATTTTACGAGGATGTCATACAGATCTGTGCATTCTCCCTTTTAATGATATGTCCTAGAGATCTATGCATTCCCCCCTAGTGCCTGTGTGTAGCCCAGACAATGCAGTCAGCACCTTTTATCAAATAACAGCTGAGATTAAGTAATTTATGCGCTAGGGGTATTCACAGACATGGATCCATAATTTTTGGTCGGTCTGCTAATCGTCTATTTGTCGGAGAGGAATCAATGTTTGGCCATGTTAAAAAAAAAAAGATTTCTATTGCTTTCCCAGATAAACTGGTCCTGGCATCCCTCTCCATGGGATTGTAAACCCCACAGCACCCACCGACCAACCTGTAAAAAGGAAAAAGTCTTTAAAGAAAAAGAAGCTGGACACCAAACTAGTGGAAAAATGTGGGCTGCTGTGGTTTAAAACAACTTTCAATAAAGCAAATCGCATATAAAGAACAGTTTAACCATAAACCAGAGTATAACGATTATGTAAACTTTAACCACAATGCTCAGCCTTAAAGACTCAAATCTGAACTTTAAAATACCAGTCCGGTATGCATACTAAAATGAGATACATTGTCCACCCACAAATGTGAGTGACAATACCCCCAGAGAAGGATAGCCGAAACAAAGGGATAGAAGGGAGGGCAGCTCAGCTTTATATAAAATCTAAACGAAAGAAACGCCTGACGACCAAGTTTTTCAAATAATTGTCATTGATTTGATACTCCTTTCCCGCAGAAAGTACCACCACCACTCACTTTTGACAGGAGCTGTCAATTTTTGCCAACAGTTCCCTAGCCCAAGCTTCTTTTCTAGTTGAGGATGGCCAGAAACAACCAGTTTGACATAGTAAAATGAATCGGTGGGTGCGAGATCCCAATCCCATGGGGCCACTTCAAAAGTGTTGTGGCCTTAACAATCTTTTTTTTTTTTTTTCTTCTATTGAAACTGCTTGTAAGCTTGGCCTAGCTGGTCAACCACCCTCTAAAATCTATAAGGCAGCTTAAGGCACCAGTTAATTGCACTGGGTTCTGAGAATTCATACGAGTCTGAGCTGATCCACAGACGCATATTTAACCACAAGATTTTATTACACATTAACTAATATTGATGGTATTCGCATTACTCTCATTCGTTTATAAGGCAATCTTTTTTAAAAAGCATGTATTTTTAAAACGTATTTTAAGGATCAGTCCACTTCAAATTTATGTTTCAGTGCTGAGTAGATGTTGAGTCGAAACCTCGTCTGACTTTTATTATATATTTCTGAGTTTCCAGCGGCAAGATCCCTTGCGTTCCCTTTATGAGCAGGGCTTATACTCTTTGGCAGACGTTTGATTTATTTACATTATGGAGAATGCAGCTTGGAGCATTGAGACTCGGTTGGAAGAGGGACAAAGGCGTAAACTGTGGCTGCGAGATCTTGTCATTGGAATCCACAAGAAATATTAGAAGTTGGTGGGAGAGGGAGTCAGGTTCAGGCAAACCGATCCTTTTAAAAGTTATAATCATGGCATCTAAACTGCTGTGGTTATAATTGCAAATTTTCCATTACCTCCATGATGAATCATCAAAGTATCTATGATGTTACAATAGTTTACAGTTCTTTTGTAGAACTTGCCTAGCACTGTTGACAACTAGCTGCCCATAAAAGAACACAAGTTCAGTGAAATTCTACAAGAAAAACTTTTATTTGAGACATGTCATGTTTATGGCAGGGTTGGACATATCCGTCACCATAGCAAGTGGATAAAGTCACTTGGTGACCAAGATGTCCTGCCTTTTGGCATAAGTAGGCTGAGGCATTGGGTACTGGGCCAGCAAGACTGCAGTCATTGTTGGTATGGGATAATGATGATCTTTTTGCCTTAAGCTGGATGTACACTTGGAATTCCTCTTTTCTGAATAAGAGCAATAAATTGATTCCCCCATAAATGGTTTTTCTTGAGCGCAGAGCTGCCGGCATGGTCACCCACAGCTCGAATTTCGGCTGAAACTGGCCGAAACTTTTCTTCGTGTATGGCCAACTTTAGACTGGTCAAACAAAGTGGTAATCGATCACAAAGCTTCTACATTTAGACCTACTTGCTTGAAGGACTACCTCTGCGCACTGTCAAGAAGTGGAACTGGCCTTCTCCTATGCTCCTGGGCTGTGTAGATGACTCCTGTGGTGGTGAGACTGTGTACATAGCTGGTATAGCGGGAGACAGCTGTATATATGGCAGTTGGGTGGGCTGTATATATATGTCTGCATTGGTGGTAGGGGAGTGGTGTATTTGTAAAGGGCTGATGTGAAGTTGTCTTTTTGTTGAAGACAACTGTATGTATGTCTGCAGTGGAGGGTGAAAACTGCATACATCAGGTTACAGCCAGGTTGTTACTACTTACTAACTTTTTGGAGCTGGTTACTAGGTTTTGAGAACATTTGTTCAGACGTGGTTTATGAGGTCATCATTCTTCCAACAGCCAGGAAGATGTGGTCCTACACAAAATATCAGGTCCTATGTGTGACCACTCTGCTTCCTCCTCAATCTGTATCAGGAAAAAAAAATGCTCCCATGATG
>NW_017307216.1:434934-438229 GCF_000935625.1 Nanorana parkeri
GCTCTACATATTTTGTTTTTGACAGTCACAATGTGCAGGTTGAAGGGGGGATTAATTATAGACTTCAAATAAATAGACATTTGTTTGGCATGTCACATGGCAGGCTCTTCTTCCATTATATTTTTATTATAGTTCTATACTTTAAATGGCTCCACATTTTAAAATGATCTTCTTCTTTAATTCTACATTATTGTTAATTTAACCTATTGTCCCTTTTAAACCATGGCAGCTTTGATAGCTGTTGGTAATAGTGGAAGACAAATTTGGGAATGTGTGTTATGTACTGCTGGCCAAGGAATGTGTTTTTCCTAGCGGGTGGTGACGGAGGGACGTCTATGCTGACTGGTCTGTGGCCCCAGCAGCACGGAACGAGTTACAGTGTACATCTTCCCTCTGGAAGTGTTAATTGGAAGCACAAGGATCTGTTTTTGGAGTGTGGTTCATGTTTATACCTAAATATAGAGTCGCAGTCCTTGTAGTAAAACCCCACACATGTGGCGAACATGGAAATTTCACTGTGTTTTGTGTGTCCTGGTGTGTGAGCGTGTGTGGGCCATGACAGCATTCAAGGACCTGCTTACTGCAGATTCCGTCAGTCATTCCAAATAGTGGCGGAGGATTATCGGGACATGATGGGTGTCTGTATAATGTACAAGGATCTCCTAATTGTAGATTATAGGACTGGATCACACAGTGCTGGGTGTCTGTATTGGAATATATAACTGTGTGTGTATAATAATATTATTATTATTATTATTATTACTATTAATCTTTTACTTTCTTTTTTTCGTTTACTTTTCTCTATCTATCTATTATTGCGCACACACAGAGTGTGAAAAAACACATGATACAAATGTTATACATTGAGTTGCAGTTCAGTGAGTCAAATTAGTATTTGATCCCCAAGCAAAACATGACTTAGTGCTTGGTGGAGAAACCCTTGTTAACAAGCACAGAGGTAAGACGCTTCTTGTAGTTGGATACCAGGTTTGCACACATCTCAGGAGGGATTTTGATCCACTCTTCTTTATAGATCTTCTCTAAATCCTTAAGGTTTCTTGGCTGTCACTAAATTTTCTATAGGATTAAGGTCTGGAGACTGGCTGGGCCACTCCATGACCTTAATGTGCTTCACCCCAAGCAAAACATGACTTAGTGCTTGGTGGAGAAACCCTTGTTAACAAGCACAGAGGTAAGACGCTTCTTGTAGTTGGATACCAGGTTTGCACACATCTCAGGAGGGATTTTGATCCACTCTTCTTTATAGATCTTCTCTAAATCCTTAAGGTTTCTTGGCTGTCACTTGGCAACTCGAAGTTTCAGCTCCCTCCATACATTTTCTATAGGATTAAGGTCTGGAGACTGGCTAGGCCACTCCATGACCCAAATGTGTTTCTTCTTGAGCCACTGCTTTGTTGCCTTGGCTGTATGTTTTGAGCCTTTGTCATGCTGAAAGATCCATCCACGACCCATCTTCAGTGTTCTGGCTGGGGGAAGGAGGTTCTCATCCAAGATTTTAAAATACATGGCCCCGTCCATTGGCCCCTAATACCGCAAAGTCGGGCTGTACCCTTAGCAGAGAAACAGCAAAAAGTTTTCCCAGCACACTCACCAGCCAGCATGCAAAAAAACTTGTCTCACAGCTAAGGTTAAAAACAGAGGTTTAGTTACACGTCTTCTGCAGAAAATGTGACAGCCGTGTCAAGGCACTTCTATATAATGCGGTCCTAACTCTAAACTATGAGAGTCTCCATCTTGGAGCACATATGGCAAATACTGTAAAAGGCCCTTCCATGTGCACCTTGCTGTAAAGCTGGTAACAAATTGCTGAGTGCGTTTGCCATTTGTTTTGCTTGGCAGAGAAACAGCCCCAAAGCATGTTTCCACCTCTGTGCTTGACTGTAGGGATGGTGTTCTTAGGGTCATAGTCAGCATTTTTATTCCTCCAAACATGGCGACTCGAGTTAATGCCAAAGAGCTCAATTTTAGTCTCCTCTGACCGCAGCACTTTCTCCCAATCCTTCTCTTAATCATTTGGATGTTCATTGGCAGACTTCAGACGGGCCTGTACATGTGCCTTCTTGAGAAGGGGGACCTTGTGGGCGCTGCAGGATCTCAATCCATGACAGTGTATTGTGTTGCCAATGGTTTGTTTGGTGACTGTGGTCCCAACTGCCTTGAGATCATTCACAAGCTCCTCTTATGTAGTTCTGGGCTGATCCCTCACTTTACTCATGATCATCCTTACCCCATGAGGCGAAATCTTACATGGAACTCCAGACCAAAGGCGATTGATGGTTATTTTGTATTCCTTCCATTTGCAAATAATTGCTCCAACAGTTGTTTCCTTCTCACCAAGCTTCTTGCTGATAGTCTTGTAGCCCATTCCAGCCTCGTGCAGGTCTACAATCTTGTCCCTAACATCTTTTGACAGCTCTTTGGTCTTGCCCATGGTGGTGAGGTGTGAATGGAAGAAAGAGATTCTGTGGACAGGTGTCTTTTTATATACAGAACGAGTTGTCGTTAGGAGCACCTTCTTAAATTGACAGGACTAATCTCTGTACCACATAGCCAGTCTGTGGGAGCCAGAATTATTGTTGGTTGGTATGGGATCAAATACTTATTTTACTCGCTGAACTGCAACTCAATTTATAACATTTGTATCATGTGTTTTTTCTGGGCTTTTGGTTGATATTCTGTCTCTATTATTTAAAATACACTCATGATATAAATCATAGACCTTTAATTTCTTTGTAAGTGGGAAAACTTTCAAAATCTGCAGGGGATCAAATACTAATTTTCCTCACTGTATGTAACATAAATACATATATAATATAATTACACACACACATCTATATCTCTGAACTCACTTTGCAAAGTTAGCTACTCTGCTGATGTCATCAGCGATTTCTTTTACTTTTTGTCACCTGTCTGCTGTTAGCACATGAGGTGTCTCCAGGCAGAATTTGTGGAATTTCATGTCATTGTGATTCATTTCATGTCATGTATTTCTAGGAAACACTGCCACAGGCCCACAGATGGGCCTAACTGTGTCACATACTGTATAACCTTTACTCTACCAGCAAGATTACTTGAGTTTATATTGCATGTTTATGTTAATAAACACTGAGAAGGAGCTGCGTAGGTTTCAGGAAGCGAGAGTCTGAATTGTCTCCCGGTGAGTACTAGTGACAGGAAGCGGCATTTTGCCGGGCACAGCTGGTAGTCACGCCAGGAAGTGTGAGGTCAGCCAGTGATTGGGAGGGGGGGGGGGGGGGGGGGGACACAGGGTCGG
>NW_017307216.1:438362-453615 GCF_000935625.1 Nanorana parkeri
GGTTGGTGAGAGGAGGTGGGGGCACAGCGGAAACAGAGACCAAAGAGAGAAGGGAAGTGAGAGCGGCTTGTGAGTTCTTAATAACCGTAGATGACGGAGCTAGGAGTATTGCTGTAGTATGCTATTCTTCCCTGTCTTGTTTCACTTAAACTGTGCAACGCAAAGATCAAGCCTTTCTTGAAGTCGTTGGACTTTTCATTCTTTTCCTATTACGTAGCTCTGTGCTCTCACATTCTGATAAGTAAACATGAGTGACTTAAATAGGAACTTTCATCGTGACTTAAATATAACCTGTCTGAGTTGCCCTACAGATTCCATTCATAGTCTAACATGTGTGTCAAATTTTGGGTTGACATTCGTCTGGTTTCTGGTTCCTCCGTCTGGTTTTTGGGTCTGGTATTCAGGTCTGAGACTGGTCCCTGGATCTGGGTTTCAGTCCTTGGTTTAATCCCTATGTCTGGTTTTCAGGTCGGGGACTGGTCCCTTGGTCTGGTTTTCAGGTCTGGGCCTGGTACTTCGGTTCTAGTTTTTGGGCAAGTTCACACCATTTTCCGGACCAGACCTGGTCCAGATCTGGCATGGAAAATGATGTGAATCTGCCGGCAGTTCCAGTGCATTCTAGACCAGACAAAATGAGACGTGCAGTATTGGTCTGGTCTGTAACGGACTGCACTGGTGTGGACAGAGGCCAGAAATAGCATAGGGATACATTAGGATGCATTTTGGGTCCGGAAACAATATGGTCTGGTCTAGAGATGATCTGGATGTGGTGTGAAGGGGCCCTTCAGGTCTTGGGCTGGTCTGGTTTTCAGGTCTGAGACTAGTCACTTGGTTTGGTTTTCTAGGTCATGGTCTAGTCACTCGGTTTGGTCTTAAGTCTGGGTCTAGTCCCTTGCTCTGGTTTTTAGGTCTGCAACTGGTCCCTCAGTCTGGTTTTCACGTCTGTGTCTGGTCCATACGTCTGGTTTTCAGGTTTGAGTCTAGTCACTGGGTTTGGTTTTCAGGTTTGAGTCTAGTCACTGGGTTTGGTTTTCATGTCAGGGTCTTGTCTGGTTTTCACGTCTGTCTGGTCTCTCAGTCTGGTTTTCAAGTCTGTTTCGAGGTCTTTAAGCTTGAAAATCCGACAGGTGACGTTTCTGAGCCCCTCTTGCCTCTGCTGCTGTGTTTATTAAAACCACAATTTCCCCTCATACTAAAGTGAACATGTCAATTGTAATAAAAGCCGCAAACAATAATGCACCTAAATGGCAGATGGCTTGTGGTGCCTATAAGCGGAACTCCAGCCTTATCTTGCACAGTGTTAAAGACTCCTCCTTTTACTGAAATTGCTTACTCTGATTTCACTGCATGCTGTGTTCTACTCACAGTATGCATTAGAAGCTGAAAGTCAGATCGAGCTCTTCTCATCTTTGGGCTGGAGGACATCCAGCATCATCTAATCTTTTCCTCCCCAGCCTGACTGTCGCTGACCTGCTATTTTTATGCATTGGATTTCTTGGCTTTTCCTTTTTTAATGCTTTTTTACATTTTTAGTGTTGCTGAACTCCTCCAGCCTCTTTGCGCTACATGTACTTACTCCAGTGGCAGGTGCATGCCATTGCTCATGTCAGGCCTCCTGATAGCGAAAATGTCAAAATATGCCCATGCGATGAGTGTTGGCATGACTGTCTATGGCCTCCTTAGGGGAACAATGCCGGAGAGCAGTAGGCATATGGGGACACAGTGTTATCACCTTAACAGGAAGTGTCTGAATGACCTTCATGTATCGCCAGATAATAATTTAATGAAAGTCTTAGATTTTGAAACGTTGGAGCAGAACTTTTGAAATTACTTTGTATGTTTTAAAATTTGAGGTTTTAGTGATTTGGGTTATAAGTGTTATTTCTGCCAGTTTTTGTCAACTTTTGGATAGATTGAGGAAGTTTAGAACCTTTTTTTCTGATTTTTGTTGCTATCCATGTTCTCAATCAGGAGGTTTCCCCCCACTTCCTGTTCTGAGGAAGTCATCTCAAGGTAAGGGGAAATCCCCGCCCTTTAACAGTTGTCACCAGAAGTGGTGTGTCCAATGTGTGATTTCCCTTTACAAGGGTTATAACCGTAACATTTTATATTGGCTTTCAGTTTCTGTCCCAATGACAGCAGTCTCAAGGCCAATAGGTAAAAGCAAAATGTTCACAGCAGAGGCAAAGAATGCGATAAAAACCTGACAGATGTTCTGATTCCCTTCTATCGAGAACTAGAAGGTTTTGCTTGGAGTTCCACTTTAAACAGTGGGTTGCCGAACACTCCCTTTATTCAGTGACGCATGCAAGTACAGGTGAACCTCGAATAATTAGAATATCATGCAAAAGTAATTGCAGTAAGTTCTGCAAAAGGGGCCCAAACCAAGTACTGAGTACATATGCATGCTTGTACTTTTCAGAGGTCCGATATTGTTCTATGTACAATCCTTGTTTTATTGATTGCATGTAATAATCTACTTTTTTGAGGTTGTGGATTTGGGGTTCTTGGGGTTTTCATGAGCTGTAAGCCATAATCATCACAATGATGACAAATCAGGGCTTGAATTATCTTGCTTTGCATGTAATGAGTCTATCTCATATATTAGTTTCACCTTTTAAGTTGCATTAGTGAAATTAAATGAACTTTGCACGATATTCTAATTATTCGAGTTTCACCTGCATGTGCCTGACAAGAAGGTATAGTTGCTGTTTGATTATGACTTCTGATTAGTCATTACCAGCTGTCAAGCATTGTAAGCTTTCAATAGTGCCAGCATATCTTGCTGTGTTCCTCTAGAATTGGGCATTTTGTCACTCCTGATCTCGCTCTTGTTAAAACTTCTATTTTACATATAGTTGGAATCTAGTGAATGGATTTGGCCACTGACTACTGATATGTCCTAAATCCTCCAACAGCGAGATCTGCCTGGTCCTGTCCACCTAGGAGTGTTGGGTGATCCTACTTACCTTTAGCATGTTGTTACTCCTCCTTTTTTTTTTTTCTCCACAATATTAAATAAAATCTATAATGTAGTATTATTAACCTCTCATTTTTTTTGGAAGCAAATATATTCTAATATACAAGTTAAACATTACCAATAAATGTGCCCAAATTTTTAAAACTTTATCACTGGCAACTCCAGGTCCCTCAGCCCAGCTTCCAGAACTTCTAGGAAGCGGACAAAATTTTATCTGTTGGTGGCCCTATCTCTTCAAAACAAAGTCGTGTATTAGATGGACTTTGTCAGTGACATGCTGGAAAATTGTTGGCCCAACAGTGCCCGCAACCAGTCGATCAGGGTATCTCGGTGTGTACCCAGCTTCCGGTCTGCGAGTTTGAGTTGATGGAGACAGTGTCGACTAGTCCTGGCCAGGAGTTTGTCACTCCTTTTATTCAGACTTGCATAGCTCAGCTTAGTCTTGCCCTTAGTCCGCCCTCTAACGTGTTTCGACTTATCTAGGGGTAAGTCATAGCGCATGTTACGACTAACCCTTGGATAGAGTGAAATGCATTAGAGGGGCGAACCAAGGGTTGTACTGAGCCAAGGTGTGCAAGTTTAAATAAAGGAGTTTTTCAGCATGGCAAGTGGTGTGTGGCTGGATTCTTTCTACTGTGGAGGTATAAACTCTGTAGCATCGGGGTCTTTGTAAGACATCTGAAACTTGCACACTTTATGTTCCTGGTAGGAACCAATTGATTTCCTCTTTTTCATATTTTTGGTGGAGTGGCTAAAAACGAAAGGATTTAGCTGGTTGTTGTGGGCAGCATGATTTTTTTTTTCTATACCTGTTAGAGGAAGAGAATTTGGTTGTTATGGGCAACATCATTACATTAGATCCTTTTTATACTTAATCTATCAAATAAGCTATTGCCATGCAACCTATATCACTCAGTCATTCTGAGCAGTTATCTGATTATTGTTGTCTGATTAGAGTGATCGGTGATTCCTATTGGGTGTAATGAGTTACTGCACCTTGTACATTGCTTTTTGGGCTATTTTATCAAGCCACAATAGCAAGAGCAAAGGTGTCTCAAGTAGTATAAAATATGGGGCCACTTATACATATTTTATTTTAGTTTTGAAACAAGTGGGGAAAGACTAAAGCCCATGTTCTAGTTGCCTTTGGGGAACTTTCCCTCACTTACAGTCTTAATGGCAATGGTTCTATCCAACACCGGTGAAAATTGTGGCGGACACATACTTTACGTTCTATTGGAGCTTGATAAATCAGGGTGTTTGACTTATTACATAAAGATTGTAATCTTCATTTTCACCAGCTTTGCTGAAACTGCTGTATTATTAGGCTCTTGCTCATCTCTTTCATATGGTGCCCCCAGACATAAAATAATGTTCACTTGTCTATATACCTTCTCTGGTGTTTCCTGGTCAAGCCTGTTCGGGAAAATCTTGGGCAGCCAGGATGGCTCTTTCTGGCCGATCACTACTGAATTCCCCCCAAGAGACAGGTGGCACTCGGAGTGCTTCTTTTCCCAGCAAAATGACAAGTTTTCCCCATGCCACATTCCATATTTGTGTAACCATCATTTCTAAGAACGCTTGTTCAGTGGCTGAATCAAGTATGCATGTCTGGCCGCAATGTAATGTTTGTAGGCAGCTTTACACTGCATTAATGACCTTTTTTAGCTAGTAAGACAATGCAAAGAGAAAAGATGATCTGCCATGTCCAGGAAGTTGTAGCAACCAATCAGATTTATATTCAATGTAGGTAAAAGCTGGTTGGAGTACAGCACATTGCAGATGTACAGTTCTATCTGCGTCTGTCTACTTTTCAATTGCAATAGTCCAATTCACTTTCCCCTTCAGTCTCTCTCACTCTCTCCTCTCCTCTCTTTTTCTGTCTTCCCATTCCTCTCTCACCCCCCTTCTCTTTGGCTCTCTCTATGGGGAAGGAACACCAACTTCCTGGAGAGAATCTCCAGGCCAAACATCTGAAAACAAGAGAGGAGAAGGGGGAGAGAGCTGCTTGGTGGAGGGCTAGACAGGAAGCTGTAGGAGGGATGTCATTGTGTATACTCGTACTGTTTACTATTGGCCTCATTCTGCAATGTGTTTTACATAAGGCTGCAAATGATTTCTTACAAAGAACATCATGCATTAGGAAATCTGACAGTTATCTCCTACGCTGAGCTGCACCAGGGAATGCCGAGACTTTTGAACTCTGAACATATGAGATGAATCCCGGCCTTCTACACACATTCATGTAGACTGTTAGGCAATCCATGACTTTCAGTGCAAAAAATTCTGTACTGCACTGAAAGGTCCGGTTATATAAGTGCTTCTATTGCGCTATACTGCATTGAGGTGAACACAGATTATAGCACTGGGCTGTGCCTGATGCTGTAGCCTGTTGAATAGGTCCTGGTATGTGAGGATGCCAATAGCTTGAACCTCATAGTTGTGTATCTGCAGTGTGAAACCTAAGGCACTGCTGCCTCTGACTGCTAGTCTCAGGAGATTTGGTGATTTATACTACTGGGTTGCTTACTGTTCTCCTTGCTAGAGGCTCTGACATGAGGAAGTTAAGCCTTGCCTCTACCAAGATGGCCACCTCCACACAGAGGCACAGTGCAGAATATGGGAATTCAGTAATGGGGGGGAAAGATCAACTGCAGGCGGACCACGGGCAGTATTGGTAGCTCCCATTTAAAAGTCTATGGGGCCCAAAAAAAAATGCATGATTCTGATGCTCTACAAGTCGTGCGTACCAAAATGCCTCTAGGTCTCCTGGCTACGCTTACGTGCAAATGGGGCCTTACTTGAGTGAGTTTAGTATAGGACAGGAGTGGAGAAGGGTCAGAACTGTAGGTTTTTATTACTGCCTGGCAGATTTACCTTCACTTCCTGATCAGAGATTCTAACGAGAGATGCACAGATTAAAAAAAATTCCAGACTGAGTAGGAGTACCGATACTTTTCCTCATGTATTCGCCATTACCAATACCTTTTTTATTTTAGTGTCATGTGACAGTTTTTCTAAGACACAGACTAATGATTTTAGGACAGTGGTGGAATGCCAGTTCCTGGTCGCGGCTGCAACCCTGGTAGTTCTGCCAGTGACTCCAAGCTTTAGAGGTACTACAAATCTCAGCAAAAACTTGTACAGCAACGCAGAATACCGCCAGCTATAGAGGACTACAAATCCCAGCAGTACATTATACAGCAAAGCAGAATGGCACCAGCTATACAGGACTACAAATCCCAGCAATACAGTAATGCAGAATAATAGTATATGAATTTGCTACACACACTTTGCTACTCTGCTTCAGGGTGCCTGTCTGATCTCGCGGGCAGAGGGTCTCAGGAGGGGTGCGGAGGGGGAGATGTGCGGGCCAGTGGAAGCGCTGTAAACAGGCGCTGCGCGGTTCCCAAGAAGGCTGCTGCGGGGTTCCCAGCAAGCGCGGGACCTAAGGCAGCTGCTTCAATTTTAAAGGTTTTTGGTATCGGGGCATTTTTGGCGAGTACTCGTACTTGTGAAAATGCCCAGTATCTGCACCGATACTGATACTGGTAACGGTGCATCCCTAGTTCTAGCCCTATGCAATCTATCAAAACTAAGAAAAGAAAATGCCTGGAGTTTTATTTTAATTAGAATGAAGTCCCGAGAGTTCTTCCATATTCGTATTACTGGGCACTTCAGCTGGTATACATGGAATTGTTGCTTCTCTCTGGAGTTGCACAGGCATCTTGTACTGCTAGCTCACCATTCCAAATCCAGTGCAGGTTTATTGTTTGAAAATCAAATTGAATAGTCTTATCTAACACCTTTCTTATTGGTCATATAAGCACATGAAGGATTCGGCTTTGGACACAGGCATTGAATTTGAGGTCCAGAAAATGTAACGGATTAAACCACTGCAAATGTTGTGCATGGAGTACAAGCGAGTACGAAGTGCAGGACTGATGAAAATGCCATGCTCCAGCTTAACACTATACCAAATATAAACCATTTACGGTTTAGTAGAAGTAAATTGTGTGCTTTACAGGCATTCTACTGACATAATACAGTTTTATTAAGCAGGGGGACGTTGCAGCAATAATGGCTGCCCAGTGATCTCCTAGGGCAGCGGTTCTCAACCTGTGGGTCGGGACCCCTTCGGGGGTCGATTGACAATTTGCCAGGGGTCGCCGGGAGTCTCCCACTATTAGATAGCTATTAGATTATCATCATTATTATTAATAATAAAAGCTGACACCCTCGGCTTGTGTTATATGGTTTGCCATTTTAGCTGTTACAACAGTGGTTCTCAACCTGTGGGTCGCTGTGTGATTTCTGCTGTGCTAGGTGAGAGTCCTACTCAGCCCTCTACTAGCGCAGCAGTGTCAGTTCTCCCACCACGCCGCCAGATGTCGCTGTAGCAGCCGCGTCATCCCTAAATTTTACCGTTGGGGGTCACCACAACTTGGCAAATGTTACCAAGGGGTCCCGGCCCTAGAAAGGTTGAGAACCACTGTCCTAGGGGATGGGTAGTTGTTTGTTTGTCGTTGTAACCATATTTGAGGATCTCGCTACCTGAATATTGGGATAATCAGGACTGCTGGGAGCTGTGCTGGTATAGCTATAAATCATATTCTGCAGCTCATTGCAAGGTTTCCAGGGACAGACCTACTGCTTATGCAAAGTGGGGGCTCTAAAGGGGGGCCTAGCAGGAACTGTTAGAGACCCTGTCATCAGCAATGTCCTCAAGTATGTTTAATGCCTACTTGCAGCATTTTTACTTTTCATGAAATATTTTTTTTATTGACTTGCAATGTGCCTCTAAACCTAGGCACAGCCTGCCACGCCATAGCCCTCTCCCCCTTTGGGATTGTCCAATTACTGTCTGTGCTGGCCTAGCTCCTTCACCTCTCACCTCCCCACATAACTTTTTATGTAGCAGCCGGGGGTGGACAGATGGGGAATAACTATAGAGTGTCACCTGACTCTGTTGGGGCTGCTGACATGCGAGATGGCGACACTCAGCAGCAGTCTCGGGGCTTATAGATGTCTACACAAGGGAGAATTTTAAAGGTAAATAACATACATAAAATACATGAAATGAACATATAATTGGCAATGAATGGTCTAGTGACAGGGTCTCTTTAATGTACATCTAAAGAAACATTTTTTTACTTTTTGGGAATTTTCTTGTTTTTGGAGTAGGGAAAGATTAAAGACCCTTTACAGGTTTTTGTTTGCCATGTACAGTATGTCACATTGGGGAGATTTCCCTTCACTTCCTGTCCTGTAGACCCAACAGGAAGCGTTCCAAAGTGAGGGAATCCTCTCTGTTGTCACTACACCTTTTTGTCGCCATTAGAAGACTTTTACTGTTCCAATGCCAACTCCACATTTTGGATTTCCCCTTCATTTCAGTCCCAGTGACAATGGTCCCTAGGACAAATATAGAAGGTGAATCTCCCCACAGCAATAAAATACTTTTGGGGTTGCTAACCTCTTTTCTACTTTAATCCAAAAGGTAATTGTGTGAAATCTCTCCAGTTGGGTTCCAAACAGCAATTAAAACCTGACATGGATTCAAACCTGTTTCCTACTTTATTCAAATGGGTTCTAACCCTTTCCTACATTATTCAATGGGTTCTAACCCTTTCCTGCTTTATCCAATGGGTTCTAACCCTTTCCTGCTTGATTTAATAGGTTTTAACCCTTTCCTGCTTTATCCAATGGGTTCTAACCCCTTTCCGGCTTTATCCAATGGGTTCTAACCCTTTTCCTGCTTTATCCAATGGGTTCTAACCCTTTTCCTGCTTTATCCAATGGGTTCTAACCCCTTTCCTGCTTTATCCAATGGGTTCTAACCCTTTTCCTGCTTTATCCAATGGGTTCTAACCCTTTTCCTGCTTTATCCAATGGGTTCTAACCCTTTTCCTGCTTTATCCAATGGGTTCTAACCACTTTAGTACATTAATGGGCTCTAACAACTTTCCTGCTTTATGCGATTGGTTCTAATCCCTTCCCTACGTTAATGGGTTCTAACCCTTTTCCTATTTCATGTAATAGGCTCTAACCCCTTTCCTACTTTAGTCAATATTTAAAAAATATTTGGCTGAAATTGAAATAAAAGGAGGCTTGAAATAATTAAAGCTGTAGTGGGATTGAGATGGTAGGGGACCGCCAGTGTCACATGCATCTGCAGCTCTAGAGTAGTTGTCCCCCGCACCAGGGAATGGCAGCGGCAAGGGACCTGGATGGGGGAGTATATCTTACTTTAGCAGGTAAGGACACAGACAAAGTTTGAAGAAAAGGTTTGATGGGGTGGAAAAGGGGTCATATGTTGCCTAGATTTGGGGTTTATAGTGTATTTACACCTTTTGCAGTCACATTTGAGAACCCCCCACTATATGTAACTGTGTTCGTGTTCCCACAACAGAACTACAAAATAAAAAAAAAAGATTCGCCTTTCTAGTTTCTTTGGGACAGGATTTTACATAGAACTCTACCAGGCAGCTTCTAATGCTTAGAATAAATGGCATTGAGAAGATAAGGAACAGACTGTGGGGCCTATTTTTTTTTTTTGTATTCACATACAATGAGGGGAATTTAGTAAAATTGGAGCAGAAGAAACTGGCTCAGTTGCCCATAGTAACCGATCAGCTTCTATCTTTTGTTTGTTCAATTAAGCTTTCAACATGAAAGAGAGAAGCTGATTGGTTGCAATGCACAACTGCTCCAGATTCTGTCTGCTCCAGTTTTGATACATTCCCCTCTGTGTGTCACCCAAGCCTTGATCTTTAACCCTTCGTTAGGACAGACCTTCATTATCAGTTGTAAACTACATGTGCGCACTCCTCTAGTTTACAACTGATAATGAAGATCTGTCAGCACAGTACAGACAAGCTGAACGCTGGCATAAGCAGATAGTGTCTCAATACAAGAGTCATGTGTGTACTTGAATCTTGGTGTGCTTTGTGTATTTCTTCTAGATCTGAGCGGTGATCCAGTGTAAAACTTTCTCTTGTGCAGGAGCTTCCTGTAATAAAGACCGGTTACTGCTGTTCTCTGCCCTTGTACAGGATGACTGGTCTTGTGGGTGGAGCTTGCTGGGTCCCTCCCACAGCTCTGTGCGATGAGGTCGCTACGTTTACATGGCAATATATGGGTTTGCAAAGGCATTTGGTGCGCACAAAGTGAATTTATTTCCTTTGTGGCTATTAAGCAACCTATTTAAATGAAAGCTTTGTGCCGGAGTTCTGCTTCAATTATGGTAGACATAATTCCCCAGCCCCCTCCTTAACATTACATAGAAGGGGAAGCTAAATACGACTTTAAGAACGAATATATAAGCAGCAGTTTTTCTTTCACAAAACGTTTATTCATTCAACAGACGGACAATAAACATAAACCGTAAAGCAATGTTTAAATATTTTTTTTTAAAGTTATGCTACTTGTAAGGGAACATGTAACAAATCTAAACCAGTTGTTATCCCATTTTGGCTGCAAAAGTGGAACTACGCTGCACTGTGCATTCTCAACAGAGTAACTGGCTAGGTTGCAGTATGGCAAGAGGATCGGATGGCAGTATGACGAGTGAACTGGGTGGCAGTATGGCAAGTGGACCGGGTGGCAGTATGACGAGTGGACGGGGTGGCATTATGGCAAGTGGACTGGGTGGCATTATGGCGAGTGGACTGGGTGGCATTATGGCGAATGGACTGGGTGGCATTATGGCGAATGGACTGGGTGGCATTATGGCGAATGGACTGGGTGGCATTATGGCGAATGGACTGGGTGGCATTATGGCGAATGGACTGGGTGGCATTATGGCGAATGGACTGGGTGGCATTATGGCGAATGGACTGGGTGGCATTATGGCGAATGGACTGGGTGGCATTATGGCGAATGGACTGGGTGGCATTATGGCGAATGGACTGGGTGGCATTATGGCGAATGGACTGGGTGGCATTATGGCGAATGGACTGGGTGGCATTATGGCGAATGGACTGGGTGGCATTATGGCGAATGGACTGGGTGGCATTATGGCGAATGGACTGGGTGGCATTATGGCGAATGGACTGGGTGGCATTATGGCGAATGGACTGGGTGGCATTATGGCGAATGGACTGGGTGGCATTATGGCGAATGGACTGGGTGGCATTATGGCGAATGGACTGGGTGGCATTATGGCGAATGGACTGGGTGGCATTATGGCGAATGGACTGGGTGGCATTATGGCGAATGGACTGGGTGGCATTATGGCGAATGGACTGGGTGGCATTATGGCGAATGGACTGGGTGGCATTATGGCGAATGGACTGGGTGGCATTATGGCGAATGGACTGGGTGGCATTATGGCGAATGGACTGGGTGGCATTATGGCGAATGGACTGGGTGGCATTATGGCGAATGGACTGGGTGGCATTATGGCGAATGGACTGGGTGGCATTATGGCGAATGGACTGGGTGGCATTATGGCGAATGGACTGGGTGGCATTATGGCGAATGGACTGGGTGGCATTATGGCGAATGGACTGGGTGGCATTATGGCGAATGGACTGGGTGGCATTATGGCGAATGGACTGGGTGGCATTATGGCGAATGGACTGGGTGGCATTATGGCGAATGGACTGGGTGGCATTATGGCGAATGGACTGGGTGGCATTATGGCGAATGGACTGGGTGGCATTATGGCGAATGGACTGGGTGGCATTATGGCGAATGGACTGGGTGGCATTATGGCGAGTGGACCGGGTGGCAGTATGGCGAGTGGACCAGGTGGCAGTATGTAATGTAGAGCGCCACATAAGGAGGGCAGCCAAATAAGGACAAACTTTTTCTCTTCCCAACACGGACTCTCTCAAATTGTTGCCCACACCCAGTCTCTGCTTCCCACCCAACACCATGTACATTTGCTGCAGAATATTGATTTGTAATGTAAATACACATGAGGATATATTGAAACAAGTACAGCTTGCAGGGCGATAAATCTAAAAGTCTTTCCTTTAGTAGCAAAAGACAGGCTTGTTAGAAGCCAGGAATCTGGAGACTTGAAACATCCCTCAGCATCTGTCTGCCTTTCTAATGTATGATCCTCCAGGTTCCATTCCTCACCGCTCTCCCCACTGTCTCTGCCTGCTCTTGTGCTGCCTCCTGCTCTCCCTCCATCCTTCAGTATGTGCGTTTGGCTGCTGTTCCCACATCTCCTAAAGCTAGATTTAATTTTAGATGAGACTTGGCAAAAGCCGCGCCGGCGTGCTCCATCCTGGACCTTTGGCCGGGCAGTGAAGGGGTTACCCCTGTGGGTGGGGAGGGCCACCGCCATATCAGACAGCGGCAGAAGAAAAGGTCCCTGCCCTATTGTGTGAGTTGCTGTGTGTGTATCTGCAAGTTTGTTCTGTGTCTGTGGGGAATCTCCTCAATTTGTATGGAGGCGTGAGCAGGTTACGAGGCTGAAGGGCTTAACTCTTGCGTTCCCACGTGAGCCTGATCCTTCCATCGACAGTTAATTAAGAAACGCTCCAAACAAGACGCAACGCGCGGTGATAAACATAGATTGCGGGTGCGTGTATACCCGTTCTGCTTGTTCGCAGTGCCACTTTAATGTGCTTCAGACAAAAATTAGCCATCGCACATGATGCAGATCTTGCCAGCAGTAGTCCCTCCCACGCCCAAGAATGCTTTTTTTCTGGGAAATGTGCCCAAGGTATTAGGAACTTGCAATAAAAAAAAGCCAGAAGATAACATTTTGTTATTAAAGTCTACGTAACGGTAAAACTTTTTTTTCCTCTGTTGTTCTTGGATTTGGATAGAGGAGGGAAGTTCTAGACCCTTTGCTGAAGCTGAGCTCCGGGACAAGCTTATATTGCAGGAGTAGGCAAACTTCAGCCATGCAGCTGGGGTGAAAACGACATACCATCATGCATCTGGCTTTGGAGTCATGCCTGTGGCTGTCAGTCTTGCACTGCCTAATGGGATTTGTAGTTTCACCCAGGGCTGATGTTTTCCTACCTCCTGATATATCTTCTATATACAAGTGATGTGTATTCTTACTTGAATCTGCGTAAGCTTTGGTTATTTCCACCAGGTCTTTGTAGTAATCCAATGTGAACCTTTAACCTCCTGTAATAAAAGACCAGTCACTGCTGCTCTTTTTTACTAGTGCAGGGTGACTGGTCTTGTATCCGCCCCTCCTGTAGTTTTCTATAGGCAGCCTGTTGAGGGTGGGGCCTGCTGGATCCCTCCCATAGCTCTGCTCTCTGCCCAGGCTATCACTGCTACTATTACAAGTTATTAACTGGTCTTGCAAAGGCATTTGGTGCTTACCAAGAGGATTTCAATCCTTTATGCCCATTAAGGAAAAGGGTTTTGTTTTTTGTTTTTCTTTGTTTTTGTTTACCTCGAATTCAGCTTTAAAGAACAACACCAACTTGAATAATCTATAAATATAAAATATATATAATCCCTGGCAGGGACATGGAGATCTTGTAATTCACTGTAGTAGTAGCTGCCTGGTTCACACCTGGGCGTTTTACAGCGCGTTCCTACGCTCTGTAAAACGCTCAACCTGTGAATACCAATGATTGCCTATGGGCATGGTTCCCACCTGGGCGTTTTACAGCGCGCTGCAAAACGCCCTACACCCAAAGAAGTACAGGAGCTTCTTTGGGCGTATCCATTGGCATACAGCCAGGTAGCCCTCGGAAACGCGCATTTGTCGCGCGTTTTTTACCGCGAATCGCGGTAAAAATGCACGGCACGAAACGCGCATATTCGATGCGCCTAGGTGTGAACCCAGCCGTAGTGTTTTCATGGTCCCTGCTAAAGCAGCAGGACGCCTTGTATTTTTCTCATGAATACTAGGCATTCTCTGATTGGACGAGAGGAGGTGACGTTCCTGTAGGTAATGGTTTCCCCTTACTTTTGAAGGTGAGGATTCCCCTTAAGTCAGGTATACACACATATATTTTTTTTGTTTCCTCCACCAATGCCTGCAAGCATTGATCGAAGAATCTCTTACTGTTTCCTCTGTACTCTGACAGCGGCCGTTGCTGTTTGGCCGAGAATTCTCCAACATGCTTCTTCGATCAGCTGATCGAGGGATGCCAGTTGGAAGGGTGTTTAAAAGCAGCACCCCCACATTGAATTTCGTCTGTGTGTGTGTGGCCTACTTTACTTTTATGTGATTTCTTTATACTTCCTGTTGTGTCTTCAAGACCGGAATTGAAAGAAAATCTCTCTAGCAGGATGCATACAGCAAAAAATAATTTTGGCTATACATACAGTTCAAGGCTACTTTTAATACAGGGTTGGAATTTTTTTTGTTTTGTTCTCTTTCGTTCTCTTTCGTCATTTTGGGGTCTCTGTCCAGTAATAAGCTTGCACCAGGACAGGAAGTGAGGGGAAATCTCTTTAACAGCAACACAGACAGAACTAAAAACTCATCTCTTCAGGGAAGCCTATCCCACCTCAACCCAACCGCTCAACCATCATGTTCTCAAACAATTAATCCTCCACACAGCTACCTCCTCATGTATCACTTCTCCCTCCCTTTTTAGATTGTAAGCCCCCACGGGCAGGACCCTCCTTACCATCTTACCGTCTCGATTTGTATTGTGATTGTAATGCCTTCCCTTAATATTGTAAAGTGCTGTGCAAACTGTTGGCGCTATATAAATCCTGTATAATAATGTATCTTAAGTAGGGGAATTCTAGAACCACTGTCGGCTTTTTATACTTGATTTTTCCCTCACTTCCTGTCTGGTTAAACATTGTCCCCAGAACAGGAAGTGAGAGGAAATCTCTCAAATGGAACTCCAGACAGCAGTAAAACCTGACCGGGGTTCTAACCTTTCCCCATTTTATCCAACTACAAAACCACCTTTGGGTATAGATGCTTCAACCTTTTCAAAACGGCATCATTCCTTTTTTTTTTTTTGTGCTTTTTTTGTTTACTGATCTGCCTACTATTTCTTTTTACTCTTCACTTTGATATCACTACTTCCTATTTGAAACAAAAGCCAGGCAAGATTTTGCAGCAGAGTGCAAGAAAATGAAAAGCCGATGACTTCATTTGTGTGTCTTAACTGTAACAACTTCTCATTTTTTAAATGATAAAGTGCTTTTTGCAAGCAAACAGACTAATAGACTGTACAGTCGAAAAGCAAAGATTGGAGCTGTATAGTCTGCAGTTTGTGTTTCTGTCCATCCAGTCCTGAGGTATGCCATACTGCACTGCCAGGTTGGTGACGTCTCTTTTTCTCTACTGTAGTTGAGCAATTCAGCCTGATCACCTTC
>NW_017307216.1:454052-455548 GCF_000935625.1 Nanorana parkeri
CCCCCAGCCTGTTTATTGTAAAGACACGACACAGCAGCGATGTTTTCCCTCTGCTCACTTTGCTCTCTTCTCCTGTCAGAATGTTCTTTGCCAGTCCATATGCACTACACACAACTCATTGTCTTACAGTTGTGCTCCACCTACTTCTAGCCTGAGTTCTGCTGTAGAGAGGATTACAAGTGGCTGATACCAGGCTAAATGAGGTAGTTACCCTAGTTGCATTTGAAAATAAATGTAATAATTTTGAATGGCAAATTATAATTACATTACAATTACATTACATTCAACGATCACAAAATTAGCAATATTGGGGCTGGCCATTCACAGCTCATAAATTTTGGCCGATTCCTCCTGAATGGGCTGAGCTAGAGAAAATGGAGGCATATATGGCTGGGCTAAAACCATTTGTTATAAAGAGATGCTTGCCTAAGGAAGAGGTTGGCAAACTCCGTCCTCTAGCTTTGGCGAAACTACAAATCGCATTAGGCATTGCAACACTCTGACAGCCACAGGCATCACGTCCAGATGCAGATGCATGATTTGGATTTCTAGTTTCATCCCACCTGGAGGGCCGAAGCTTGCCTACCCCTCCTCCCCCCCCCCCCCCCTGCTCAAGGGCAGTCATCCTAATTCTTCCTCTTACCTAATGCATCAATCACCTGGAACAAGTATGTAGGTCAGGAGTTGTGACACTTCACCACCATGTCCTTGTTCTAGGTCAGTGACTCACTATGTTCTGGAATGAAGATCGGGATGACAGCCCCAGAGGCTTCACTTTTTAAAAACCTGTCAGCAATGGCAGCTACCATAATTTGGTCCTTATGTGTTTGCTTTAGCTACTAGAAGCTATGTGGAAATGTGTCTCCTTTAGGGAGTTGAAATATATGTTTTATTTGGAATTATGTACCATTGTACCCAGCCAGGAGGCTAAATGTATGTTTTTCGGAGTCGCATGTCTACTCATTGGACAATGACTCAGTGGTGTGCTAATGCTGACCCATTCCCTAATGGGCCCACTGGTGTGCTAATGCTGACCTATTTCCTTATGGGTCCAGTAATGTGCTAATGCTTACCCATTTACTAATGGATCCACTAGTGTGCTAATGCTGACCCATTCCCTAATGGGTCCACTGGTGTGCTAATGCTGACCCATTCCCTAATAGGTCCACTGGTGTGCTAATGCTTACCAATGGGTCCACTAATGGATCCACTAGTGTGCTAATGCTGACCCATTCCCTAATGGGTCCACTGGTGTACTAATGCTGACCCATTCCCTAATGGGCCCAATGGTGTGCTAATGCTTACCCATTCCCTAATGGGTCCTGTGGTGTGCTAATGCTGACCCATTCACTAATGGGTCCACTGGTGTACTAATGCTGACCCATACCCTAATGGGTCCACTGGTGTGTTAATGATGACACATTCCCCTCAGATGAAGCAGATATACTCATCTGATCCTCGGTCCCTGATGCAAAAGGGGGGGAGCCCTGATGGGG
>NW_017307216.1:455758-456798 GCF_000935625.1 Nanorana parkeri
ACCAATTTGGAAAGGGGAACTCTGATTTGAAGACAGCTCTTAATGTGAAGTGGGGGGCTTGTGAAGTGAAGGGGGGCTTCTAGTGCGAGAGACAGGACTCTATATGAAAGGAAGGGGCTCCTGATGTAAAGGGGCTCTTAATATAAAGGATTGTAGAAATGTCACCAGCACACCAATCCTTTTAAGATAGCAAAAGCTTCATTTATTGAAGTTTTTTGTCATATGACCAAACAAGCGCTTTCGGGACCGCACAGGGTCCCTTCATCAGGCTTTAGCATTAAAATAAAGGAGGCTCCTGATTTGAAAGGCGAGTTTATGATATGAAGGGGGGAGGGGTCCTGATTTAGAATGGGGACACTGATGTGAAGAGGAAACCCCTTTTCTTTTGTTGTTTTTGCATGGAGTCCTACCCTAAAATTAAACCAGACCCCTATCTGGGATAAGGGACTGTTATAGATGTTGGAAAGGCCACACATCATTGTTTACATATACACTTATTAAATTTTAGACTGGGGTGCCTCCAGATTTTGCATACATTTAAAGGGTGCTGTAACTAAAAAGAAACCCTGCTCTAGCGTGCTAAAGTCAGGACGTAGAACGTTATCTGACTCGTGCTATTTTTGTTAGGCGTTTCCCGTAAATGCCCTCTGGGATTTGAGATGAGAATTTTGACATTTAGCTGAAAAATAATTTCTTCAAAACTTCAGACTCTAACATCTTTTTCATTTCCTGCAAGTTCCTCCAAAACGGTTTTTAGCAGTCCCGTGAAAGTCTTTAGAAAGAAAGAAAAAAAAAAAGTTTGATGTCTCTTTAAACAGCAGTATTCTGGGAAAGGCTGGCGGTGTGCCAGCCGTTGAGGATTGGGGTTGTGTTTCCAGACCTCGGCTTTCATGCAGAACCTATTAAAATGTGTCTTGCAAGGCCATTTTAGGACAAGCACAGCCTGGCATTGTGTATGGAAGTGGCCGCCTGGTCACTTTACGTCTGTTCTAATTTCTCTTTTCACCCACTTGCATGTTTTGCTCCTGTCATCCTACTGT
>NW_017307216.1:456821-463022 GCF_000935625.1 Nanorana parkeri
CTCCCCTCATATTAATCATTCTCTTCCATGGGCCCAACATTCTTTAATTAACCCCTATGCTTGTGCCTTTTACTTTTGAACAGTCTTTGTTCTTCTCTCTTAATGCCATCATTTTGCTCTTGCATCCAAACAATATTTTCTGTACTACGGCGGTTGGGGCGCTTGTACGGTTTTATTTAAAGGGACGCTTCTGGTCAGAATTAACAATGAGAGTACTGTGGTCTAAACAATTAAAAATTATTTTTTTAAAAAGTTCAGCTCTCCCGTTATAACTGATATAAAATAATATAAAAACCTAATATACAAAAAAACATTCTTTCTTTTTCTGAAGCATAGATAACTGCTACTATGCAATGAGCTGATTTCTTAAAGTGTAAGTCCACTTTCCCAGGTGAATCTGGGAAAATGCAATTACCTCTCCGATTGCAATACTTACCTTTTGGTGAATGCTCCTTTTGCCTCCGCCAGTGCGGGTGTACGATCTGTTCCCCGTAGTGACGTGTAGCTTAGCCACGCACTCTGGATTTTTTATTTTGCTCGCAAATAGCGAGCACTCATTGATCAACGTGGTCAGACTGATGATCTCACCCTCCTCATCGCCTTGCTATGTCATAGACATAGAAAGATGGATGCTGCACAGGGTTATGTGACCAAAGATTGCAGCCCCCATCAGAATCGCAGTCCGCTTAATCTGATCTCGGCAGATTACGTAACACACAGACTTGGATAAATTGACTTTCAGTTTTAAGCAGTGTTTTTCTGGATAGATTTCGGAGATCACTTGCATTGCGGAGTTGATTTGTTTTAACAGAACAGCTTGAAAGTATTTGTATCTACACTGGCATAACTTCTTCTCTAATTATAGAGAAACTACAGCTTATTCTGTGAAAGCCACTTTTTGTGGTGACCACACGATTCTGCCAAAAGCTTTGTTGATATCTGCGGGCCACTCCTACGCCTCAGTTAAAAATATAGATCCAGGGGAAAAAAAAGTCAACTCCTTCAATGCCGTGAAAGCATCCAGAGGATTCCTGTAGAATAAAACAAACCTTAGCCATATGTATTAGTCTAGTTTAAAAAATGGAAGCAAACATATAGAGCTACACAGATGAAGATCCCATCTAGTAATAGTCTGTGACTCTCCAACTCCCAAAGATCCCATCTTGTAATGGAAGCTGTGACTCTCCAATAGTGATGGGCTCGGGCGTGTTCGCAGCTCCACGTGCCGAGCCTGCCAGGAAGCTGACAGCGCCGCAGCGCCAATCACAGGCACTGAGACATATCCCGATCTCTGCGGACTGGGATAATGTCTCAGTACCTGTGATTGGCGCTGCCAGCTTCCTGGCGGGCTCTGCATGTGGAGCTGCGAACACGCCCGAGCCCATCACTACTCTCCAACCCCCAAAGATCCCATCTAGCAATGGAGGTGATGGCTCTCCAAATCCCAAAGATCCCATCTAGCAATGGAGGCGGTGACTCTCCAAATCCCAAAGATCCCATCTAGCAATGGAGGTGGTGACTCTCCAACTTCTAAAGATCCATCTATTAATAGTCTTTGACTCCGACTCCCAAAGATCCCATCTTGTAATGGAGGCTTTGAGTCTCCAACTTCCAAAGATTCCTTCTAGCAATGGATGCGGTGACTCTCCAACTCCCAAAGATTCCATCTAGCAATGGAGGCGGTGACTCTCCAACTCCCAAAGATCCCATCTAGCAATGGAGGCGGTGACTCTCCAACTTCTAAAGATCCATCTAGTAATAGATCCCATCTTGTAATGGAGGCTTTGACATACAACAGCTGGAGTGGAGAGGTAGAGGTGTGCGGTCACGTGCATTAAGTATGTTGCCATTTATTTAAATGACATCCCAGGAATGGTGTGATTAACACTATGCCCAGATGTTACACACATTAAAAATACTGCAGAGAGCACTGCTTGAGTATTGAGGATGCAGCCACTGACCTGAATGCAATAGCTGGCAGTGGAGCCTACTCCATCCACGTTGTTTAGCATGGATGGGGTAATCGATTGATATTTCTCTCATTCAGCCTGCTCAGGTATTGCTCAGGGGGAGTAGAAGATGCTGTGAAGGATTGCATTGCACATGTATGAAGCTCTCAAGCAACTGCTGTTGTAGTTATCATCCATAGCATGATATGGTTGGTCATCACCTAAGTGGACTGCCTATATGTATCAAATTGACCCATAACAAATGAATGAACAAATTTCTTGCGGACCAGGCTGCCCACCATTGGGGACTATGCAATTGACCTGCTTTATGTTGCATTTCTCTGGATGCAACCTGTCCTATTGAGGCATGTTTGAACATTGCCTTGAAATGCCTCTGTGGTTCAATACAAACGCAAGCATTGGACAGCAGTGTGGGTGTGTACAATCCCTTAGCTGGGATGCATATATAGTGGATCAAGCTGTTTTTATGCAATAAAAACATACTGCCTCCTGCTACAGCCAAATGTTAATCATGTTATATCATCAGTCCAGAGCACCTGCTGCCATTTATCTAAGACCTTGCAGCCAAAAAAACATACCTTTGACGTGGAAACAAGGCTCAGTGACTCAACTATGCATGAAAACATAGGAATTGGGGTGCAGAAAAATGGCAGCAGGAGCTCTGGACTATTGAGTCAAAATTTTAAATATTTGGCTTTAGTAGGAGGGAGTTAGTTTGCCGAATGGCTGGAGAGCAGTACGATAATGAGTGTCTGCAGCAACAGTGAAGCATGGTGGAGGTTCCTTGCAAGTCTGGGGCTGCATTTCTGCCAATGGAGTTGGAGATTTGGTCAGGATCAATGGTGTCCTCAATGCTGAGAAATACAAGCATATACTTATCCATCATGCCATACCATCAGGGAGGCGTGTGATTGGCCCCAAATTTATCCTGCAGCAGGACAACGACCCCAAACATTCAGCCAATGTCAATAAGAACTATCTTCAGCGTAAAGAAGAACAAGGAGTCCTGGAAGTGATGGTTTGCCCCCCACAGAGCCCTGATCTCAACATCACAGAGGGTGTCTGGGATTACATGAAGAGACAGGAGGATTTGAGGCAGCCGACATCCACAGAAGATCTGTGGTTAGTTCTCTGAGATGTTTGGAAGAACCTACCTGCTGGGTTCCTTCAAAAACTGTGTGCAAGTGTACCTAGAAGAACTGATGCTGTTTTGAAGGCATAGGGTGGTCACACCAAATATTGGTTTGATTTAGATTTCTCTTCTGTTCATTTACTTTCTATTTTATTAATTGATTAAAAAAAAACTTCACACTTTCATTTCTGAAAACATTCTTACTTTACAGATTTTTTTCACACCTGCCTAAAACTTTTGCACAGTACTTTATGTCCGCTACATAAAACTCCCGGAGATGCATGGACTTGTCTGCTCCAGATTCAGTCACTTCTGGTTGCATTGCTTGACTCCTCTGTGCACTGTAGTTGCGAACTTTCTACAGTTGTATGAATGAACCTGTCTCTGCCTCGTTTGTGTGTGAGTGTCACTGCATGTCACCTCCAATGTGTTTTTTTTTTTTTTTCATGGTTCCCCCTTCTGGCCGTCTTCATACTTTTCGACTTTGTGTTTTTTGTTTTTTTAATTTCCCTGTTTCTAGGTGTCTCTTGGTTTATGCCTTTCTGGCAGTCAGTACTGCATTTACTGTATTTGTCTGGCTGTTTCCACAAGTATACATGGTGAATATGCTGAATCCTGTATGTTTTGTCTTCCTGGCTGTGTATTCTTGCAAACATACACGTTTCTTTGGTGGGTTTTTTTTTTAGTTCTTTATATGTCTCTCTGCTGCTTTGTGCTCTTAACTTTGTCCTTCTGATGCTTAAATGTCTCTGTGGCTGGTTGTACATGTATTACTTCTCATTCTCTATCTCCTTTTGTTTTGAGTCTCTGGCTGGTGTTCTCTAAACTGTCTTGTGCCTCTGATGCTGTTTTTTCTGTCTTGTGCCTTTTTACCTGGTGACTCCTACTGTCTTGTGCTTCTCACGGGTGCCTTCTACACTGTCTTGTGCCTCCTGATGGTGTCTTTTTTGTCTTGTGCCTTCTACTTTGTCTTGTGCCTCCTAACTGGTGACCCCTACTTTTGTCTTGTGCTTCCCACAGGTGCCTTCAACACTGTCTTGTGCCTCTGATGGTGTCTTTTTTGTCTTGTGCCTTCTACTTTGTCGTATGCCTCTAACTGGTGACCCCTACTCTGTCTTGTGCTTCCTACAGGTGCCTTCTACACTGTCTTGTGCCTCTGATGCTATCTTTTTTCTGTCTTGTGCCTCTAGCTGGTACCTTCTACACTGCCTTGTACCTCACCCTGGTGCCCTCTGCACTGCTTTGTACCTCATCCTGGTACCCTCTACAATGTCTTCTGCCTCTGACTGGTGACCGCTACTCTTACCTTTTTGGTGTGTCCGCTACTCATCTGCAGTTCCTACCAGGCACTTTCTACTTTTGTGTGCCTCTGCCTGTTGTGCTCTGTTTTGTGCATCTCCACCCTGATGTTCTGTATTCTCTTGGCACCAAGCAGAAGATGAACATCTACTCTCTTGTGCATCTCCTGCTTGGTGCCTTCTACTCTCTTGTGCATATCCTGTCTGGTGTCTTCTACTCTCTTGTGAATCTCCTGCCTAGTGCCTTCTACTTTCTTGTGCATCTCCTGCCTGGCGCCCTCTATTCTCTTGTGTATCTTCTGCCTGGCGCCTTCTACTCTCTTGTGCATCCCCTGCCTGGCGCCTTCTACTCTCTTGTGTATCTCTTGCCTGGCGCCTTCTACTCTCTTCTGCATCTCCTGCCTGGCGCCCTCTACTCTCTTGTGCATCACCTGCTTGGTGCCTTCTACTCTCTTGTGCATATCCTGCCTGGTGTCTTCTACTCTCTTGTGAATCTCCTGCCTGGTGCCTTCTACTCTCTTGTGCATCCCCTGCCTGGCACCTTCTACTCTCTTGTGTATCACTTCCCTGGCGCCTTCTACTCTCTTGTGCATCTCCTGCCTGGTGCCTTCTACTCTCTTGTGCATCTCTTGCCTAGCTCCCTCTATTCTCTTGTGCATCTCCTGCCTGGCGAGCTCTATTTTATCGTATCTATGACTGGCGCTCTCTACTCTGCGCTGTGCATCTGCCTATTCTTTGCTTTGTACGAGTATCTGCTCTGCACTTTCCTGTGTTTTTATTTTTTCTGGCGCTCTGTATTCAGTCCTGTATGTCTTTTTGGCACTCTGCCTTTTTCTTTCAGAGTATGTGTGTGTCTGGCTGTTTGGTTCTTGAACCTGTCTGCGCTAGATCCCTCTTCCCTTTCTTTGTTTCTCTTGTCTCTTTCTCTCTCTCGTTCTCTTTTTGTCTGTATGCGACTGTCTGTCCCCGTCTTTCTTCTCGCATGTCTCTTCTGACAATCTCTTGATTTGTCTTGGCTTTGCAGTGCGTCTCTCCCCCTCCCTGTCTCTTTCTTGTTCTGACTCCTGTACAGATCTCCAATAGCCCCATTTTTCTTGGGTGGCTCATTAGCCCAGTGTAATTGAACTGTAAGGACGGGTCTTTTCTCACGCTGCTTTGAGATTTACGACCCTAGAGGCCCAGAATAAAATACAAAAAAATCCTTCCAAATCCCCCTTCCCAGCTAGTGTGTAATCAGCGTGATAGATCCACTGCGGCCCACACTGCAGGCTTCTTTCATTGAGCCTACAAACAGGGATGGGTAAGTAGGGAGAGATAAAGAAGGGAGACGGTGGAGAAATGGCTAGGTAGAAAGGTAATTCAGATATAGAAGAGTAGACAATAACATAAAAAATATGGAATAACATGAGAGGTATGGGTACTCGGGCCTGGACTGGTAAACTGGCAACTTTGGATTTCATTTAATGCAAAAGAAAGATTTGTACAACCATTCACAGCTAGGAATGTGCAAAAAAACTATTTTCTACAAAACAATCTTAAAGCAAACCTGTTAGAGAAATATGGGGGCTGCCATTTCTGATCTCCCTCCATGAATGCAATTTGCCTGACTTTAGTTTAAATGCTTTCCGATTTGACTGACACAGAACACTGATTCATATTAGAAAAGTCAGCAGTCCTTAGTGGTATATTTGTTCCAGCTCCGATTCTAAAGCAAAAGTGCAAATATGACAGCCAGGCAACTGGAAGTTAGAAATGGCATGACAGGTTTCCTTTAGGGAACCTGTATTCCATAAACCAACTA
>NW_017307216.1:465445-471862 GCF_000935625.1 Nanorana parkeri
CTTTTTTTTTCCTGAGCGTTGTCTACACCTGTGCATACTTATTCAAGTATGTCACTACCCTACGTTACTTTGGATTAAAGTGTTAAGCAAGTTTACAGTTAAAGGGGTAACCTTTGCCCTGCAAATATCAAGCTCTTACAGAGCCCGTCAAGTTCTCCATCCTGTTCCATTCAGCTGGCAGGAAGATCTTAGGCTGTTTGTGCCTAAGAGGGCTCGGACGATCATCATTTTCTGTGTCTGTTGCATTTTCAAAAGTAAAGAATGTAAAAAATGTAAATGACATGCTTTTTGATGTTTGTGTTGCTGTTCTTACCTTTCACCAGCCTCTAGGATCCATAATCCGTATATCCATTCTAATGGTTTCCTGTGTTCTCTTGCAGTGACTCCTGGGCAAGTCATGTGCTGATTTGATCACAAAGGAGCCTGAGGAAGCCCCTTTCTGCTCCGTGGCCTGCTGAGTGTCCAAAGACCCTTTACTTCACTTTGGTTGGATTGGAGACTTTTTTGGAGGCGTGCGTCGGAACTGTTTTGGAACATTTATTACCTACTAGATCTGATCTTTGGAACTTGGATCTGCTGCAACTCTACACTGATGTTTGGGGGGTGCACCCCCTCTTTGGGTCATTCCTAGATGGAAATTCAAAGGGCCTGAGTCAGTCCAGAAGGCTGGATAGTTAGGCAATGACTAGTAACGACTCTCCCTGCCCGCAGACTGGGCCAGGTCACATGAATGGATACCCTGTTCCCCACTATGCCTTCTTCTTTCCTCACATGCTTGGTGGTGTGTCCCCACCAGGGACATTGCCAGGAGTACAGCACCAGCTACCCCTCAGTGGATATAGCACGCCTTCCCCAGCAAGTAAGTATTCGGTTTCTTTTTCCTGTAAAGTGTTGTATAGCTGTACATTGTCACCTGATTTGTGCTGGATCCTTTATTTATGTTTCAATAGAGAGTCCCTAGAGAATCTAAATAAGACCGGTGATCAAACTTACCAACGATCCCCCCCACCCCCTCACAACCCCAATGTGAATGCTCTTACCCTTGAGAGCCTTAAAATACAACTAGATATCTCCTGATTTACTAGTCAGACTCTTCAACAGGTCCCAAGAGCCTACTAAAGTGCGCAGAGCATAGCTATGCCTAGATGGAGCACAGCCATACCATTATATTCATTATATCTTGCAATGTTAAAGTGGACCTTGCAGTAACTTTACAAATCTGTTTTCAAAAATTCCTGATATGTCACATAATAGTGTTTAGCGTCATCAGAAAAGCTGCATCTGATATTATTAAACAGCAGTCCTTGAACTTTAGTAAAGTGATTTTGCCTTGGCTACGATGATGACATCAATCTGCTGCAGGTAGGAGGAAACATTTGCTCAGTCTCTTCTTTCCCCCTGAGATCAAACTGCAACGTTGTCATTTTGTAGCACAAGGTCAGTTTACGAAGGGGCTGATCTGTGTCTACATTGTCTCAGATCTGTGATTACATTCTTGAATACACCAAGGTCTTCTCTGATTCAGCATTTAAGTCCATGAAGTTAATGCGGACCTGAATGATCCCTGAACAGATGGTGTTGGCATTGGCAGGGGATGTACTATTTGAGAGGTAACAAATATCCATATGTGTTGCATTTAGCCATTACTAAGGAGGCTCTAGGAGAGAAAACAGGAAATATGTAGTGGAATCATATGGTGCCTGTATCAGGCAGGCTTTCCCCCCCTCTTCTTGACGCAGAAAAACCTATCAGGGATAGGAAGTGAGGATAAATCTCTCCAACCAAGAGAGACCTGTCAGATCAGAGGTTCTAACCCTTGTCCACTGTACTAAAAACAGTGGGGTTTTATTGTCATGTTTGTCCCTGTTGGTGAGATTTCTCCTCAATTCCTGTCCCAGTGACAGGAGACAAAGTGCAGGAAGGTAAGACCTTCTCTCCACTAGGGGCACAAAGGGAGGGAACTAGGGCTGTGGAAATTAAAGATTAATTTCTCGATTAATCGTTAAACTTTTTGATCGATTAAAATTATTTTGATCGCTAATGAAAACACTCACCTCTCCGCCGGTTTCCGGGAGTCCTGTCGGCGGAGCCGCTTGGGGAAGGGGGGAGGAGTCTGGTGACGTCGATGTCCGTGACGTCACCGGACTCCTCCCCCTTCCCCAAGTGGCTCTGTCGGCTAACGAAGGGAAGGGGGGAGGAGTCAGGTGACGTCGATGTCCGTGATGGCTAACGAAGGGAGGAGGAGTCCGGTGATGTCGATGTCCGTGACATCACCAGACTCCTCCCCCCTTCGTTAGCCGACAGAGCCACTTGGGCCGGTGAGTTTGCCCAAGAAACTTTCTGCACGAGCGCCAGCCAAGGCATTGGCCTATACACATACAGCACAGCAATGAAGTAATAAAATGAACTAGGATCACAGTAATCCAGCACGTTATTATTCTGAGTTGCCCCACTCAAGCGGCGGCCATATTGAGTGGGGCACGTGAGATTAATAACGTGCTGGATTAGTGTGATCCTAGTTCATTTTATTACTTAATTGATGTGCTGTATGTGTATAGGCCAATGTAGTTGGATCTGTATGTGCGTTATAATTAATCGAAATTAATCGATTAAAAAAAATGTCGATTAATCGAACACGAAAATTGTAATCATTACCAGCCCTAGAAGGAACATCTTTTGGGAGGGGAGGGAACACCTTTCCACAAGGGGCACAAAGGGAGTGAAGACCTCTCCACGAGGGGGGGCACAAAGGGAAGGAACACCTCTCCACGAGGGTCACAAAAGGAGAGGAACACCGCTCCACAAGGGGCACAAAAGGAGAGGAACACCGCTCCACGAGGGGCACAAAGGGAGGGGAACACCTCTCACAAGACTTGTGAAACACTTTTTTTTACTCGTAACCATTTTTGGTTAAGAGTAAACCTGTTTAAATTATCAGTATTATTGCTGTTATCTGACTGACTTTGTTTTGTATGTAGTTTATTTATGTATATGCTTGTGTTTTGTGTCTACCCCAATTTTTATCAAAGGGAATGTGTAGGAGAAAATATCAGACCTCTACACCTGTTAATGGAACAGAAAGAGCAGGCCAAACAGGATTACTCCTACATTGCTCTCATTAGATCTCTCAGTGGACACCGTATATAAGAGGTGGTATGATTATAGACACTAGGGTGGATAGTTTACTTGCTTAAGAATGATCTTATAACTCAACCAGTTCAACATGACAAAAAGCCCCCAACATGGAGTCTCATTTACCCTGTAGCAAGGCAAATATTGATGTTCCTTTTTGCTCTTTTTTTTTTGTCCTACCTAACCATAGCCTTAAGGGCCCATTCACATCTTCGCGTTGTAGTATCACGTATGTTTTACCATATGTTACCACAGTTCATGTTAACACATGAACTGCAATACAATTGTTTCTGACTGGCACCCCAATACTCTGTTACAGTAGTGGACAATTCTCCCACACTTTAGCGCACTACTACGCACCTTCCATGCATTGCAAAATAAGGTGCAGGTTCTTCTTCATGCATTAAGGTGTGCTACCAGCCCATTCACAATGAACTGGCTGCTTTAAAGTGTATGTAAACCCAAAACTGATGATTATTATGGATTGTCATTATTAAAACTAAAACCTTAGTTTTCTTAAGAAAATAATTTTTTTGATAATCTGTTGCCAAGTTTTTACCCGGAGATCCTTTTAATAACGGCACTTCCTGTTTCAGACTGACAACACTAAGCAGTCAGCAGCAGCGTTATCGGCCTGCCATGCATGATCTATAAGTTGGACTTTGGGCTTCCGGTTAGGTCTGTGCGTGTCTCTTGCAGACCTGATTGACAGCCTAAACCTGGCCATACACTGCTTTATTCCTATCCACGCTAAACAGTGTGCATGAACGATTCTCCCATTGGGCTATTGTATTCTGACAACGGCAGGGATGTGCCGCTGTCAGAATACCTGAACAGTGATGTCTAAAGTCAATGTTTGCCCCCAAATTTTCCAACTAAATCCTTATCGAAGGATGCTGAATGGAAAGTCGGCAACAGGGCCACTCTGAACAAAGTTTGGAGAGTGTTTAGCCAGCTTAACAGCAAAGTGAAGGAGCCCGCCTGGCAGTCTGATGATGCTGCTGTTATTTGTGAGGCAGTGGCTTAGTGTTGTCAGCCTGTAACAGGAAAAGTGGTTACTGGCGGGATCTCCAGATAACGGTGCAACGTAGTACCAAAAAAATTATTTGCTTAAAGGAGAACTATGGGGTCAGTGTTTTTCCCCATAGTTCTCCTTAGGGTAACGGGAGGACACAAACTAGCGTCCTCCCGTTACCCTAAGCTCAGTATACCGCGAGCTACGGCTCGCGGTATACTGAGATGCCGCAGCCGGAGCGGATCCTGACGTAGATGACGGGATCCGCCCAGCTGCGTGAGTGACAGCTAGCTCTGCCTATCTAGAGGCAGAGCCAGCTGTACCCGCCCCATCCCCCGTCCGTTCCGCCAGTCAGCGCTGGCAGATCGGAGCGGGGAGAGGGGAATCCAGCCCTCCCCGGTACCACAACCTGGTATGTGTTCGCTCACCTCCCGATCTACTGAGCCGACCTGTGACAGTCTCATTGTCGCAGGTCGGCTAGAACTATGAGGTGAGTGGAAATCACTCATCTCATAGTTCTCCTTTAAGAAAATTACTTATAGTAAGGCATCATGCCATACATACGGGAAAATAGATTTGGGGTCTACATACACTTTAATGCAGCGAGCCATCAACACACGATAAGGTATTGCATTAAAATACATGTGTTCCCGCAATGCATAGTGGGAAGGGGCCCTAATGGTCATGCCCTTTCAATCGGACTTTGTCAGTAACATGTAGTTTGTCTTTTCAAGATTTGTGCTAATAAGTCATTTCATCTACTGTTGCTTGTAGTATTCAGAGTTCTTGAGAGACGCATATGTTGGAGTTCTCTGGGGGTCCTCACAGGGGCACAAATGGCTCTGTTGTGATAAGAGGTGGGTCTTGGTGTCTCTGCATGTGATTGATTTACCTGTTCTGCTCAGGGGGGATGAGTACAGGAAATTAAGTCTTCAAGACAGTAGCTGAAAAATGGGCCACAGTTCATTTTAATATTACGGCAACTTAAATTTGCTTTAATCTATATCCTTCTCTCCCTCCCCTTCTCTCAATTCTCCTGTTTTTTTTTGTAGCCTTGTTGGATGGCCAGCAAGATAGCAATGCTGGCTTATTTTTTAGAACTGCAACTGCTGTGTGTTGCTGGTATGCATAATGTTGCTGCAAACATCATTGATCTCTGTGTTAAGCCAGACACGGCTCTATTTACTACAATAGCACTCCATGGCCAGTGCCTAAAGCTACAGGGCCAACACCAAGCTTTAAAATGTACAGATTGTATTGACATTTTCCATATTTTGTTTCCCTTTTCTTGTCACCTCCTGCTATTTTTTGGGTAAATTTAGCAAGGGAAGTATGGTGAAAGAGGCTGCAGGAGTCGAGAGGATGTCAGAAGGCGCTCTATAGTTAATGAAACCATTTCTCCATTATTTTGTTGTACAGCCATAGGGGTGCTTTCACGCCTTTGAATGGACCTGAGAAGGTGCCGTGTCCATCTCCTCAGGCCCTTGTTCTGGCCAGAGAAGTTGCTGTGTCTGTCCACCTTCATTTCCGGGCTCTCCTACTCCTTCAGGGAGCACAGGACCACAATGGACGACTTTATGATGGTGAGCGGGAGCAGATCCAGTAACTTCTGTTACGCTATCTGCTTTCTGATCAGTGAACCTGGAAGTGCTGTGCTCTCAGCTGTTAAATTCTTTACTGAACACTAGACAGCTGTTCAAGCATGGGACTGTACTTGGATTGGCTGGAGTGAATGGCAGGAGAGACATTAGGGGTCTAGGACCATCTTTCGCTGTTAGCTCTAAACTGGTGAGTGGTATAAGCGCACTCTATGGACAGTTTTGGGTAAAGTAGTTTTGTGCCATTTAGATGGGTGCACCCAGTTTTAAAGCTTGACGCGGCGGGGGCTAATAAGCTTAACACTATTAAAGGTGCTGTCGTTCTGTAAAAGTAATTTTGTCAAAGGAATATTTGAGCTGCCATTGCTGACTGTGTTGGAAGGTACAAGCTTCAGGGCTACCATATTTAGTCTCCGTTCATACTTGGTGAGTCACTGACTTGGAAAAAGCATGTGCATATCACACCTCAGATACCGAATTCGCACATCCAAGAGCGTTTTTATGGTCCCAATATATCAGGGGCACCTCTTGGCACATAGATTTAAAATGTTGAGGGGCTGGTAGTATACCATGATTTCTGGTTTGGCTAAAATCTGAATCTAAGCCTAATATAATATTTTTTTTTTTTTTTTTTTTTTAATTTACAAAAAAATAATTTTTTTTAAAACTGAA